>NW_021130809.1:0-188639 GCF_004193835.3 Ostrinia furnacalis | reverse complement strand
CAGATGAAGGGGGTAAAACGGGATCCACGCGTACGAAGTCGCGGGCGGCTGCTAGTTTGGTATATAGCACGTGTATATTACTAAAATGTGTGTATTTAGGTAGGACCCTGAACTAATACTATATTATTCTTTGATGATCCAACAGTTCTGAGTAAATATAAAAGCCGTCAGTTTTCGATTTTCTCAATACATATCAAATTATGATCCAATACACAGGGAAAGACTATAAGTAATTGGCCTTTAATAACTTTATTTCAATAAAGATTGATGCATGTGTCACGTTTTGGCCGCTAACGGCAGCGCAGCGAATCGTTCCGTGTCCCTGAAATGAATTCGGACGCGCACGCGCCGCTCGCTATACTTCTCCGGTCAGGGTTGCTTGGCCAGAGGGAATTTAGTCACAGTGACATATCTCGCGTTATTTTGACTATTTCTATTAAACATACCTAGTTTTTTAAAAGGTGTAATGCAGGGAATGGTGAGTTAAAAAAGAAAGAAAGAAGGTTCTTCTATGAGGACCCCATAAAAGCAAGACTGGCATTTTGAAGTCTTGTTTGAGGATGCGTTGTAAATAGTATGCTGGAAGCTTATGGGGCTTATTATAATGAACCTTTATTATACGCTAAATACCTACTGAACTTTTGTATTCTGTAGGAAAAGATAAATTAATCAGGCCAAATGTTTTAAACACTGACCATTCATTCCTGTTTTGGTTAAATTTCGAATTTAGTTCCATTTTTGGCATGGAGTAAATTCTAGTATGGGCAACCCTAGAGTGGTTGCCTACGCGCATTGCGGGTGATGTTACGAGTGGCTGATTTACATTTGCAAATGCTAATGAGAAATAAGACAGCGCTTACATGCTTGTTGGACGTTGGAATCACTAGCGAAAGAAGTACTCGTACATTACGCATTTAATTTGATGTTTATTATAATAAGTCATTTACTTACCTATTCATTAGCAAAAATTACGTATGAAAGCATTCTCATTCATAGGACGATCGATGATTTTAAATATAGTACATATTGTTAATAACATTATTCTAGTGTCCGACCGAATGTTCGGTTTCGGTTTCGTTTTCGGTTGAGTTTCGGTAAAAACACGAGTTTCGGTTTAGTTTCGTTTTCGGTGGCAAACTTGCCGAAACTACGACCGAAACCGAATGTGCATTCGGGAGTTTCCGCGCTGTTATCGGTCATGTTCGGCGCGTTGAATGAGGAATGAATCCGATCCCGATCAGAGCCAATGTCGTGATTCGCTCGCTTGTTTGTTTGCTGTTAGTTTTGTTTTGTTGTGGTGGCGAATTTTCGAGTGATTTATTTTGAATTTGGTAAGTTTTATATCGTTTTATGTCGTTACAACAAGAGCGGGTAGTAAACATCAAAAAAAAATATTCAATATGACTGATAAAAGTATAATCAAGTTTAATCTAACCTATACATTTTTTTTGGTTTGCAAATGCTATACGTAAACAAACATTAGTTAGGTACTTAGTTAGTTATGACTATAGTGCATTTCATGGTGATAATATTATGGATTCAGAGTTTCAAAGTTCTTTTTAGTATTTATCACAATGGCAAGTACAGTAGATACTAAATTACGTACTACCAATTTTGTATTGAGAAATTATTAAAGTAAAAGACCCGACCATGGGACGGGTTATGTAGATGTCCTGAATGTTGCGAGTAATTAAAAAAAATCTAGACTTTTCTTTTTTAATAGGTACATAACTTGATACCTTTTAGAGTAAAAAGGCGCTTTCGTTCGTTTCAGCCGAAAGACGTCCACTGCTGGACAAAGACCTCTCCCAAGGATTTCCACGAAGACCGATCCTGCGCCGCTCGCATCCAGGCACCTCCCGTGACCTTCACCAGATCGTCGGTCCACCTAGTGGAAGAACTTTCCTGCCCCAGCGGCCATCAGCTCTACGAGCTATGTGCCCCGCCCACTGTCACTTTATTTAAGCGATTCGAAAAGGCGCTTTATAAGTTCAATTACGTTTTCTTTATTTTTCCCTCAAAATATGAGCCTTGTAAGGAAGTTTCGGTTTCGGTTTCGGTTTCGGCCGAAACAGACACCGTTGCCGAAATTCGTTTTCGGTTTCGGTTTCGGTCGTAAAACTAGTTTCGGTCGGACACTACATTATTCATTAAGCACAATGTTTATACTAATCTAAACAGACTCTGCGTGTGTTTGACGACAACCCAAACGATTTGTCAAGATGTCATCTAATTTTATGATTGCTTAGCATGATTGGTGTGACCCGCAAGAGCAGGCGCTAAAGGTTAATTAAAACTAGTTTTCAATCTGACTTTATTACGTGTCTCTTAGTTATACCAGCGTAGTTTGTGCTGTTGTACGAGGATTGGTTTAGCAAATATTAGAAACTGATAAAAGCCAGTTACTGTCGCCACGTAGAGTTAGCCCCTAGACTCAAAAGTCTTATGCCCGTTTTCACCGTCAATCCCTAAATTTTTAAGCGAGCCGTACGAATACAAAACGCCTGTTATGTGTTACCATAGAGGTCACTTAAAAATTAGGGATTGGTGGTGAAAACGGGCATTACAAAAGGGTAGACAAAAAAGTTTTAGGTACAACATAAGTTTACTTAGCGTGCACTAGTGATAATGGAGACAGAAACCCTCGGCGGGGTGTTGAAAATAATTAAAATAATAAAAGAAAATGTCGTAAAGCTTTTTTTATTTGGTTTGTGTATGTATAGTCAATTAATGATAGCTTGTGGTCCGTAGTTTTTTAAACAAAATCTAATAACATTTTTGTACAATTACCTATACATATTTGCGTATTTCAATATTATACTGGTTATGCAGTCTTGGTATGAATACGAGTAAATGTCTATAAATCAATAACTAACAATTATTTTTGCTCTATTTCCTCGATGATGAAGCTAGGATGCAGAAAGAAACTTGTTATGTATGTAGATGACATCCTAATTAGTAAACGGTAAAGCAATTATTTTTATTATTTATAATTAATCACAGGTTTTAGTAATAATTCGATAGGAAATCGTTACTACCTGATGTAGTTAATAATTTAACATTTTCTCTTTTTTTTTCTTTAAAATATTTTTACATATTGTTTTATTCATATTCTAGTTTTAGCAGTTCAGGTACTGTTGAGCAACTGAACATTGATATCCCTTGTCTTATCCCTTATCAAATAGTCAATGTTACATGTTAACATTTTGGAGTTGTAATCATAAAACTTTAGTACCTACCTACCCTGCTGGATAAGACTCCTACAAAGAGCACCAAAGAGTACCATCTCCAGTTTAAGGTCGTCGGTCTTTAGAGCTAGAAGTGTCTATACTCGTCAGTCGTTTGCTCTATCGTGGGATATGCGTTACATTAGAATATATTCGAATACATTAATTTCCTAGTCATTAGTAAATTAAATGATATACATATTTAGAGAAAACGCGTAAAAGAAATCAAAATGCCATTTCATTTACTTATTTGGGTGTGTCTAAACGGATTACAATGTAGGTATAACCAGGCCTGTTCATCTCCGCGAGTTTACATCGAAAATAAAACACGCACGATGGCCCACCTACAGGATACTATTCGACAAGGTGTACTAAATACTGTGCAGTATTTAACTGCCTAAATAATAATAAAAACACAGAATGTAGGTACTTTTTCAAGTTGCCTCAAGACACTGAGAGGTAAATAAGTAGTTAATATTATTCATGATAATTCATGCTAAATCATGAATTTCCTCCGCCATTTTCCGCAGTTTGGCACCTCACGTCACATCATTTTACCGAAGTCAGCCCTATAGCTTCGGCGCAGTGCCGATCACTGACGTTTGTCAACAAAATGGTGCTTGACTCTTGAGACAAGCTAAATTACACAATATTGTTAATGACATTGAACATACATTTTTTTAAATACCTTCGCGAAGTAAAACTTCTGTACGTAGTACTTATTATTATTCTGTGGTATAACTTGACCCAAACGGTATTACTTTGTGTTATAAAATGGATTTTTATAACACAAAGTAATACCGTTTACGTTTTAAGTGATTACCGTCGCCCATAGACACCCGCAGACCCAGGGGCGTTACAGGTGCGTTGCCGGCCTTTAAGGTAAAGATATGCTCTTTTGTAATCTGGATTATGTAAATACCTATCCACTTTATAACATTGTGTTCAGAGATCGGTAAAGTCAGACGTAACGCCATTTCTGTCGTCTGATAACAATCTAGTGGTGCATTAGTGCATGCTAGTTGTATAATAAACGCGTGTATAATAACTCAATCCAAAAAATCATCAATTCACGTTATGTGATGATGGATTCATTCAATTAAACGTGGAAACCTGACAGGCCGTTATTAATCGTAGTTAAATCAGCCGGCAATGCGTTTGATCGTAAATTAAATTCCTGTTCATACAACTTCTTTAGATGTAGGTAGGTACTTTTTAATTTTTAACTAGAACTCTGATAAAGATGTCGTAGGTAGGTCTAGTTATTTTTTCTGAAAAGTGACACATTTCATCCCGATAAAAAGTACTTACTTAAGAAATTAGAGCACTATAAATTATGGTACCTTAGAAACGTGATTTACACAGTCCTATTTATCCGATTGGTGTAGCACGACGAGATAATAATCGGTCAAGCAAACATGATTCTAGTAATCTACAAATCGGTTCAAGTCGTTTTAATTCAACCTTGGTTTGAAATTAAGAACATTATTTAACTAGCCTTCTACGAAACAGATGATGATATTATGGTCTTAACGTTTTATTTCTCAAGCTTTTTCACTCTTGTTTTCACTTTCTTTAGTTCCACACATAAATGCTGTAAAATGAAACAAAAGCTTTCGTGTCTTTTGAACAGTTCATATTAGACAATGACTGCAGAGTAGAATACATTTGTCACCAACCCCTACTCTTCCCGTGGGTGTCGTAAGAGGCGACTTAGGGACTACACATCAACCAGAGAACGGGTAGCAGCGCTGTCTGAAAAATCAATCTTTTAAACTGCGATCTCCAACCCGCCTGTCAAGCTTGGGGATTATGGCAAAACCCTCCACTATAGTGGAGGAGGCTCATAGTCCAGCAGTGGACTGTAAAGGGCTGTAGATGATGATGATGACATTAGACAATATTCGGATCGTTAAAGATATCGAAGAAATCTATCGAAGAATCCATGGAAGAAACTTAGAGTAAGCGATGTGATGACGATTTAACTAATTTTTTCACATTACTATATTATTGTGACTTCGTGACGCTCCATGGCGTGAGAACGCTCCAACCTTGCTAAAGGAACCGTTTGCTAAATTAAGGGACCCCATATGAGTGCGGTCGTGACCGAAGCTCTACGCGCGACGTAATGATGTTCCTAATAGGTTCATTCAAGCCGGTGAGTCTAAGGTTTAGGGTATGATAATTTCCGAGCATGCTAGCACGGTTTAAGCTCACGTACTCGTAGGCTAATTAAAGGCCGTTGGTGGCAAAGTCACGAAATTAACTACTAATATAATTATTAATTGTGATTGTTTAGGGACTTTAACGAAATTTCGTAATTATTTTATACGTTTGTCAACTTATTGACTGACAGATTTCAAGATCTCAAGAAAATGTATTCGTGTCGTAATCGATTCGCTACATGCTTTTAAGCATGCAAAACAGTATTAGATTTACGTGTCTCTGGAATCGACAATAACAACGGTTACAATGTCCAGTTAGTTTTTCTAGATTTCCTAAAAATGCAAATGTAAAAAAGCTCAAACCACGATTTTTGTTTGTTGAGCAAAATTTCAAAACTAGTGTTAACACAATCGCTACTCACAAACGAACAAAACCTTGGGGGAGGCCTTTGTCCAGCAGTGGACGTCATTTGGCTGAAACGAACGAACGAACTCACAAGCGAGAGCGTCTTCAGAGTAAAGTTCCAGTACTGTAAAGTTCACAAAAAAATTTAACCCAAAAACCCTGTTATAACTATTTAATTGTAGTCCCACCGCGATACGATCTGTCTCGTGACGCTCGCTGCACACTTGCACAACAAAAAAACCGTTTTATTTGATCACGACGCTGCACATCTTCATGACGTGACGCAAGACAATCCGTTAGTCTGTCTCGTTCTGTTAATATTCTTTTTTTAAATCCAATAATATTAACAATGTTATCTTTCAATCGAGGCGTGAATTTATCTAGTGTAGAATCTTAAAAGTACCTACCTACATTTTACTTTATTGCTAAAATCATTACGCTAATTTACTCGTACCTGAGTTTAGTCATTTCACTGTTTCTTAGCATCCATCAGATGAGATGCAGGCCAAGAGCTTCCTCGTTGTGGATAAAAAAACTCCAATCAACCTCGAAAATAGGTAGATTTAAATATTCTAATGTGTAAAGTGTGACTCTATCCACACATTATTACAGTTGAGAATCATTATGCTAGGTATAAAATATTTCAAAAATAAGTACCAGTTCCAGACGATGATACCTACTTGATTGGTGTCTGCAAATTACTAAGCATTTACATTCATAGTAACCACGACTAGTTGAGAGCTATTTTCTTTGCCTAACTATTCCGCAGTCGTTTCGTCAGAGACGCCGCAATTTCCTGACCCAAACTGCATTCTCGTCTTACTATTATACTAATGAAGGCACTATTGTTATTTAAACTAAGCTGTCAGTAATCTTTGCATTGACTTATTGTATTAACGACCCCGATTTTCAGGATTTATAGTTATATTTATATTTAGTTTCAGGGTTATAATAGGTTTGTATATTAGGTTAAAAAGCCATAAGTATACCAGATACACATGTAACGCTTTTGATTAACAAACGACATGAATTATGGACACTTTTCTCATTGGTATTTGTGTATTTTGGTGACTCACAGAGAGATGACTGTGTATTGACTTAAGAATTGAACTGACAAGGAACAGCCGAGAAAGTTACAACAGAGTTTTTCAAAAACTACATTCATAAATTGTCTTGAAAAAACTTGGTATACTTTGTGTTTGTGATGAGTTTCCTTCTTGCCAGAGCAAGCTTATAGTGTGTACCTACTTACCTACGAGTACTTATGTAAGTATCATATAAAGAAGGTATTAAACCAAAACAAATTTATCACATGCTGACAAATATTATTTTGAATAAGATATGACGAGTCCAATGATATTCCGGACGAATACACCCACCACGTTGAATCCCGTAGAGGGCATATTATAGAAACGAAACATACCTAAGTTATGGAAATAGTAGCTATGGTGGTAGATACATACCCACATCAAGGTTTTCGAAACTAAACTCTTCGTAATGCACCTATTTTAACTCACATGTCTCCTTCTTTGCTCTGCAAGTAATATTTTTAAACGCTTCACTAGATAGGCTAAGGAAATACTATGCTGCCTAGTTTTCCTTGCTCTAGGGTAGGTATTTTAATTTTGTACGCTAATGAAGAAATAATATGTCCGTATCAAGTAGTAATCCATGTGTGGTCACTAAATTACTTTCAATAACAGTTAAAAAGATGTTATTGTTAGCTCTGTCAAGACACGTTATCCTCCTTTCATAATTTTATATATTTGGATAATCCACTGCAGTCGTGAAACGAGTAATGTCTGTATACATACAGTGGGTTATTACACAATAGTTAAACCCAAAACCGGTCTCTAGATGGACGGAAGATCGAAATCAGTTGTCGTGTGCCAATTTGTAGGGTAAACAGTCAATCTTGTTACAGATAGAGCTGCGATTAGTAAGCTATTATTTACATTGTGATCTTTCTTGTAGATCATAATTTTCCGTCTTTCAATCATAAGAATAGGACTCTTAATTATTTTCGGAGACTTTAGAGTGGATTTCACATAAATGTTTGCCAAGATCAATAAAACAAACAGTAATCTAAAGTAAGTGGCAATCACGGAACGAGTATCTCACGCAATCGTTGTAATAATAATAACTTAAAATATTAAGTTTCTGCAACTTCTCATCTGATATTGAACTAAATAGAAAGGTGGTATTCAGTGCATTTTACAGGTAGGTAATTTAGTGCATTGCAATATTCGAATCTTTTAGGTGACTTAATTGTTTATATTTACAGATAACATGTCTCAAAATGCGTACGAGTATCGTGAGGTCTGTTCGTTACGCGGACATTCGTAACACTCAGAGCACAGGCCATAAGTGGTAAGGCAAACACGCCGCGTTGACCAACTCCGGCGCTTAGGGCGTGCGCACGCGCCTGTTTGGTTCGACAGTCGACCGCAGCGATATTATGTGTGGTGGTATGGAGTGCATACGACGCAATTAACTATAAATCCAATTCTTCCTTTCCTTTGTAGGCACCTACTGATTCATATTTTAAGAAGATTGGTTAATATTGAGAATACGGATTTACATCGGTAGACACTCACATAATATTGTTGGTTGTCAAAACACTTTTATTACTACGACCGACATCGTACCATCACTCTAAGGATAATTGAAAAGAAAATATCCTGTTCCATTTTTCGAGATCACTTACTTTATAATATTGTAAACGGTTGAAACGCGTCACAACAGCACCATAACCATGGCCCAATTATGGTAAAATTGAGAATTAGAGTAGATCGGGCAGTTAATGGCCTCCGACACGAGCGGTCATAAGTGTGCCGCAGTCATTACTTTACGATTTAGTGCGACCAGGCTGGGTGGAGCCGACGGAACTGGCCGCGGAGGTCACGCGCCAGGGCTGCTGTCAGACCTCGCTGTCAATTGTCATTTGCCACAGTTGGCATTTAAGAAAAGCCTAAACTCTAGCTAGAGAAATGGCCTGCAATACTGATTTCTTTCTTGCGCTGCTTGTTCTCAGCACTGGCCTGTTTAATGTCCCGAAGCAGTGGTAGGGTTAAAGTAGGTGTGTAGAAACGCTTTTAAAAGCTCATTTGCGGATAATATATGACTTTTCTGTATTGACAGAAAGAGTTTATCACATCAAAAACAATACTTGTCAAAAAAACCAAGTCTCGCAACTCAGTTGTTCTACGGTAAAAAGTTGTGAGATCCATGTAATACCAAGTCCAGGCCAGGAAATCTTTAACGTTTTACATAAATTACTCGACTTGGCGGTTGCACTACCGTGCCCCCAAATATTTTAGTTTTTCCTTGATTCATACACCAAACACTACTTATATTCCAAATTTGAAGCTTCTAGGTCTGCTAGAAGTGCCTTAGAATTTTGATGATCGGTGAGTCAGTGAGTGAGTCAGTGAGTCAGTGAGTCAGTCAGTGAGTGACAAAATTAAGTAACTTTGACCCGTTATAATTCTTAAACTACTGGTTCAAATTGAATGAAATTTTAAATATACCGTGTCTTTACAATGCCTGCATAGCTAATGAAAATTCAGCCTTCTAGTTTTATCCACAACGAAGTTACAGGCGGTCGAAAATGGCCTGAATTGCTTCGAGAAAAGGATGGTACGGCCGTGCCGCTTTTTTGCTCGACTTGGTGGGGGCACTGCCGTGCCCCCAGATTCTGTATCTTGCAACTAAGCATACATACATGCTATGTTTATTAGAAAGAAATAAAAAATATTTATTTGGTACCAAATAAAACTAATACAAACAAAACGATACAAATCAACATGAAGAGCAAAAGAGTTGTTGTACCAAATTGGTTTCTGCTCAGTATGGGGCCATTACGAGCTATAATTTAGAGATTTCTTAAGGGAAGAGGATGGTATCATTGCGAATCTTTTCTGAACTGGACACAAATGATCATTTTTGCTTAGAACTCTAGTTAATGTGCGAACAGTGGCGGCCCTACGGCGGTGTTTATGGGTCGTTTATCAAGCGCCCGCGCAAGGTCCCGGCCCTCCGACTCCGCGATAATGTTCGTTCGCTATTTAGTCAGGTGCAAAAATATTATATAACGCCCGCGACTTCGGCCGTTAGCTACCGATCAACCATGACCTCTTCTCTAAGAAACTGCAGATAAGGTGATCAAATTATCACTCGGGTAAGTACCAGGTTTTTAACCAATCTATGGAAAGTTTCGATTCTCTGTAAATATTTTACTGAAGAAATCGTACACTTCGATGAATGGTACTTAGATACATTAAAAAATGGGAGCTTCTTCATAAGAAATTCGTTCTTTTTCTTATTTGTTGTGAGTGCGGTAGTGGTCACATCACGCTGAGCCGTTGTTTACATCGGCTGTAGAGGCGGATACAACAACAAAAGAAATTCATTCGTTCACCATCAATATGCACAAAGTTCCCCCAGTGTAAAAGTAAATTGTGTAGTCTAGAATTAAGAAAAATATGTCAGTTTGGGCTGCGTGACGTGACTTGGCGTAGACCTATAGAGGACTGACAGTATAAATGGACTAGCAAATAATCCTTGAATGAAACTCGTAGACAGCGAAAACTCTAACATATGTATATTGTAAACACATGGAACTGGAAATAATCGGCATTCACACGGATTATGTAAATAGAGAGATAGGTAAAACAGAGTCACTGAACTTGTCTCATAAAATATGGGAAATTAAGAAACCAGATCTGCGCCTCTGCCATGATTAGCTAAATGTTTATTTACGAAATCAATAAAGAAAAACAAAACAAGATCGAAATTATACTACTTTTAGAGATAGGGGGATTGGCTGATCATTTCTAGAAGATAATAAACCTACCTCAAGCATCAATCAAAGCAGCAGCGTGCCAAACAAGTTTTGGAATTGTTATGTCGCGGATTATGCGACCAGACATAATATTGATTGGATTGCACTGGACTTAAAGTTACTTTTGCCAAAACAGTGTAATTTTCTCGTTCTGTGGTTGAGAAAATGGCACGTTTACACTAATTTCTATCTTGTATAACTGTTAAGTATTCATGACTGCGTAAGTTGCCTGCTAATTAAAGTGGCAGGTATGCTACAGTATGTGGATCATATTATAGCTTGCTCAATGCAGAATATACTGTCTCTTTAATATATAAATAATTTAATCAATTCGTTTAATATACATGCAATGAAGATACTTTTAGATGGTCTGCACTTTCAGAAAAGGCCTTGAAATGTTTTCAAAACTGCGTGTAGATGTAGGAGGAAGCCACATTAAACATGATACCAAGGAGTAATCATTGAGCAAAGTTTTGAAACGTTTATTAAAACATTTTGATGTCGACAAAGACCATTTTCATACGGCGACATACCTAAGGTTAAATCGCAAAGTTACATATTGACATAATTAAGTCAGTCAGCGTGACTGACAGTGTGTGCTCAAACATGAGGTAGGTCCGGCCGTATTTACGGACTTAGGACAGCATGCAACTTCAAGGCTTTTATTCACTAACAGATTGGAAGTTATGGGCCTCTGTCCTTTTTAAATCATTTTACCTACTAGTGAAAAAGGTTAACTGTTTATTCATTTATCTGAGTATCATTCTGAAAAAGATCTTTTTGTCCGCATACATTTGAACAACAAAAAAAATATAACGTATTTTTGTAAAATAACACGAGATTGCTCCTTAATTTTTAATTACCTACATCTTACCTATTCACTTTTGAGTTGATCTGTAAGCAAGTATAAAATCTACTACGTCGCATTTATCACAGATAAGCTGTACTGAAAATAATAATCATTATGGTCACTTGTAAAGTATTTCGATATATTTTATGAGTCTGGGCCATTAAACTTGCTTAGACTGTGGATGGCGGTGATTTTGTATTTACTCGTACTCTCAAGTTACCCAAGTCCAAAATCAAGTAGTCATTATCGTCGAATAACTGGCTATTTAAAGCCCACGATAGTATTTCCTAAATGTGAGGCAGTTGGTTGCAATACGAGGCGCGGGGACGGCGTGTGCGGTGTCGCAATGGCCGCACTCAGATGGATAAATCGATCACTATCTACTAGTTAACATAACGACTACTGTACTGCTCTAAACCACCTGAACAGACGTCTGCGCAATTCCTATTCAATTACAGTAACTAAAATGAAAAAGTGTGCATTTGAAATGTTAAATACTTACTGCGAATGAATTGGAATTCTTCTGAAAATGATAGAGATAACTAGCGGTTAAAAATTGGGCAGTGGACATTAGCTCTATTTTGAGGTAGGCAGTAAGCAGTAAGTACATACCTACTTACAAAATATTCTGTGGTTTGATATTGCCTACATCGTTCATCTATATCTATAAAAGCGAAAGGTCACTGATTGACTGACTCACTCATCACGAAATCTCAGAAACCACAAGTGCTAGGAGTCTCAAATTTTGCATGGGAGTTTTAGAACCTAGGTGCTCACTAAGACTGGATTTTTTAAATACCTCTAAGGGGGTAAAACGGGATCCACGCGTACGATGTCGCGGGCTGCCGCTAGTTCATATTATAAAACCATCGGTGCCTAGATTGGCACCCCTGTGTGGCTTTCAGAATCAAAATCTTTTCAATGTCTGATTGTTTAATTGAAATACATTTTTTGCTTGCAGGAAAAATAATCTTTGCTGCATTCAAATAAAATTGTTAGTCAAAACATAAATCAGTACCTACCTACCAAGTTCTTATAGAAAATGGAACATTCAGAAACTATCCTACATGTTAACAAATTATATTTTATGATCAGAAAGTAATTAACGATTTATATTACAAATGTTTGCATTTATTTTCTGGCACGAATTCAAGACAAGTCTATTTTGAGTCAGTTATACATTTATAATTAACAAAATAAGGCGGAACCCAAACATGTAGAAATTATTGGCAGTTCTTAACCAAATCATTAAATTATCATGGGCCCGCTAAAAATACCTATGTCTTGCTCAAGTTACAGTCCATGTGGATTCTGATAGAATGACGAAACTGGCTAGGCCAATAACATAAATTTAAATGGTCTTACTTAGCTTGTAAAAAATTACATTTATGACAACTTAAGGATAAAGTTTCATAACTTTCACGAAACTTTTGAATCATCCAGTCATGACACTTTGAATAATCTAAGAACATCTTTCTTTTACTGATAGAGACAAAACATTTAAACAAAACGATGCCTTTTCCAAAGCTAAAAAAACACAAAAGGAAAAAGGAGTATACGAGTGCTTCAATGTTTTTTTGACAAAGAGAATCTTGTGAAAAATAAATCTATTTCGTCTTTCGTCTTGAACGGATTATGATTATAAAGGCCATCACCTACTGCATCGGTATACCTACCTAGTGTAAATAATGTGTACAGTATAATAACACACATACGAGTTGATATGACCTACAAACGCAGAGAAAATATATTATATTATTGAGTTACGCATTACGTAACGCCATGGGACAAAAAGTTCAACGTCCTATTTAATGAGAAAACCACTTTTGATAACCGGTTCAATATCGATTTTCGGACAAGCAAAATACAAATTGATGCTATACACATACATAATTATTGCTAACTATAAAGTGTGGTCTTACACGAGAATAACCATTACAATTTCAAAAGCACAATTAAAGAATTATAATTGCTAAAGTTATATTGTCCAGAAATCAAAATTTATTTTTATATAGGTATACTAGAATATTATGAGGGCTGCAGACTAAAGGCTGAGTTGCAACCTTAACAATAACATCATCCGGTGCTTTTTGTACTTTTTGACAGACAGAGAAGCGGCGATAAGTCATCATTATCATGCCACAGTATGTATTAGTGTCTTCTCTAAATGCAAGCTGCACAACGTTTACAACTACTTACATAAGATGCCACGTGTTTGTTTTAATGTTTGTTCGACGTCGTCTGTGCACAGCCCTATCTGCCCTACCTTTTAAAAATACATCGCAAGTTTATCGAGTTCAATTTTTTTTATCATTGGCTGTTTATATGTTTGCAGTTTAAAATAGAGTCGTTTTGGCGGTCTTTACAAATTCCGTGAGTTTGATGATGAGTGTTTGGCATTTCACAAAAAAATCAAAACATTTTGAAAGTCTGACCTTTAGTAATGCGAAAAAATTCGAAGAAACTGCTCCAATAAGATCATTAACGTTTTCGGAAGCACAATTAAGAATATCTTATGCAAGAGAATTACTTAAGTAGGTTATTTGAATTAGCTTCCGAAACAGTCAACATTCTAATAGCTTTTAAACTTATAAAAAGCAATTTTATGCGTGAATAACTTAAATCGTTCTTGTTAACTGTATCATTTGTATAATGTTCTGATTAAATTGGTGCGAATTATAGGTTTTTAAATCAATGAATCAGTAGTCATTTCTTTTCAAGAATAGGTTTAAATAAACATTTAAATAATGTTGGGAACACATCTGTTCTCTATCTACACCAGTTTATTATCATATTTTACTTATTTTTGTTTAAATAACTTGACCTACAAAATCTTCTTGATTAAATAAAGAACCAAAGCAACCCTGTATAAATCAATAGCACATACCTGAGGCTGGGAGACCACTGACGCTTATCAACATACTCGTACCAAAGAGCCGTAAGGCATTTTTCAGTTTAAATAACTTTTTATTTGTATGGTAGTCCTAAAATATGTTACATGTTGTGGTACTCTCATTCCAGTGTTACGTATTTTTTGAGAAACAATAGAATTCTTCTCTTACTACTTCTTTCAAACAGGAAAAGAATTGACGAGTATGCGGCGCCATAACTAACAACGTCGCTAATTTGTTGATGCTCATTCTTCGGACATACGTTCAGCTTAGTTAGTGTCTGACATTATCACAATGGGACTTGTATTCTCAAGCTTAGTTCCAATTAAAATTCCTATACAATAAAGGGTGGTGCTGAATAAAGAACAGACTGGGATCGACATCGTAATCTCCAAAAAATAACATTATTTTTTAGTTTAGGATTTTTTTACATTTTATGATCGATACATAAACTTTCACGACTAGGTATTCGTTATCGTATCCAAATACATGCTCGTGTCCATCATACAATTTCCCCACCATAATCTGCTACAATAAAGATATTGCAGTTGTAACTACCGAAGCAAAAGATTTAAATATTTGTAATCACTCATGCAGGACCACCCTGTATAACCAACGCAGTCCAGTTTCAGCGCGCTTTGGTGGCTCGAGTGTGACTCGAGTTCCGCAGTCCTGCAGCCCTTTCCCTTGGTGAAAGCCCGTTGGACATTTGCCGAAACGCATTTCATAATGCGATCTCTGATCGTTTCGCAATCATAAATACCGGGAAAGGTATTTTATCAAATAATGTTTAGTACACACTGATAGTATTTACTCTGTGACACCAAGACTTTTGCGGCAACCAATATTAAATGGACAGGACGTCCTTTTTTCTATTTTAGCAGAGTCAAAATTTCAACTGACCTGGAAGGATATCTAATATGGTATTTAGGTCTTAAATTGCATGTGACAGAAACAGAGAGGCAATTAACTAAAAAAGATACGGTAACTGAGGAAACCCAAGCTGAAAAAACTTTCAGGATGAAAATGTGCATTGTGAAAAATTAAATTCACGTGAAAGAAATGTCACGAATAAACTTTAATAAGAAGCTGTGTGTGCACTGCCTTTTCGCGCCCGTGTGCAGTCGTCATTTCGGCAATTTTCTTTGAATTCCTTATGAACTTCTCGCACATTATCGAGCCTCAGTACATCTGACGGGTTTTTGCTAACATCCTGCCTTGACCGAATAAACCACGACCAAGTAGGGCACATAAAATAAGTCCCACGTCTATTGTTCATTTTTAACAGATCAAGAGCGGAAGGTATAAAGTCTCGTTTGTAATTAGCGAACCAATTAGAGGACGCAGGGAGCGCCGCCCGATGCATTGTATTTGAAACATTTTCCAATAGCGCGTATTGTATTCATTCTTTTTGTTATTTACGACTGTGCCTATTTGTCAGTGGTAGTAGATAATAAGCTCTGTAGTTCAATTGGACAAAAGCATTCCGAATTTACGAAACTTTATAAGATACAGTCGATATCAAAAATATCCAGTTACCTAACCTACTAATCACACTCTAAATTAATAAGCTGTTAAAATACATTTAATACCCGTCGAGCTGTGCCCATGTAGCTGATATTATAAGTACAGAAAGATTGATAGCCAACTCCGAATGAGTCTGACTAAGAGTGACTAACGTTCTGTTTACTTTGTGAAATGATTGACAACGAAATACGGCTTAAGTGACCGCTTACATATTCATGATTATTTATTCGGCCGTCCTGCCTTACGGTCCGCTAAAAATAGAAAGATTAGAACGAGTGGCGGACCACCTTGTTACATTTTCAAGTGGCTGAGCGGTCGCTAGGGTCACACTGCTCGTATTGTGGCTGTACACGACCGGTTTGGTGCCCTGACTGATCAGATGCATGCAATCCTGTAATTTATCTTAATGGATTTTTTTGGGAATTAGCATGCCCACTTTAGCCAGGGTAAAGCTTATAAATGTATATTATCTTTTTTCCGATTTTTCGAACTATACAGACTCCCTAGGCTAGGCATTGAAGCTGAGACTTGCAATGATGAGAATGAGAATAGAATAAATATATCATCCGACCTCTTTGCTTTTGAAGAAAAAATAAAATACATAGTTTGAAATAAGTATGAGTAGGTGTAGCAATATTTATTAGGTTTTAGTTGATACAAATCATTAGTAAATTGTGGGTTTTATGTATTTTTCAAGTTACATTATTAGCATCAAACTGTCATATTAGTTCGTTATGAGCCACGTAACATGGAAAATTTATTAAATAATTGGAAAAGATTTTTAGATTAGGATCACGTTACAAGCCGATTTAATGCAAATTAAGTATGTTAATATTTTTATAGAAAGTGGATGTTTATAATTATTTCGAAACGAATGGCATATTCATAATTCTTCAACATTCAAACCTTTTAATTCTTAATGCTTTTGAGTCAATAGATATGTCATAAAGTTTTCATATAGGTACTATACTGTTTACTCGTAAATTACTATTTAGTAGCTCAATGAAAATAAATTACATGATGAGCTTTTATCAAAAGGTTAAAGTTTTATAATATTAATTGTGACTCACTCCTTTTTAAACAAGTAAGAGTATGCGCACACCGTTGATTTCTTGTTGGCCGATAGTTGTGCCCGATTTTAATTTGTATGAAGAATCGGCCAAATTGAATCGGCGTAGTGTGCGCACTCCCATACATGCCCATACTGATCAACTGCCCGACTAAACTATCGGCCGACGAAAAATCAACGGTGAGCGCCTACTCTTATCAACAGATGAACAGTAGGTATTTCCCTAACCGTGCGTTAACAGTCATTTGCTGGTTTAACTCATGTGTAATAAGCGAGTCGGAAACGGAAGAAACCAATGTTAACTGGCCGCGACGCAATGCTCTCTTGGGAGCGAAGTGCCCAATTAATATTCATTAAATCTATTGTTTATTTATTAAACCTTTAGTTGACGGCCGTTTCATTAGATTCGTGATTGCATCGGTGAAAGTTTAAGATGCCTGATGAATTTAAAGCTTGGGGGGTTTATTATTTCCTCAAGTGCTAGTCATTTTTCCGTTTTGATATTGCACAATGTACATGGATCATTTTTCCGAAATCCCTTCTTAATCGTGGGGACTGTGACGCATTATGTATATGTTTTTATAAGATTAATTGAAGCTTAAGGTTTTGAGGAAAGTAGTCATTATTAAACATACTCGTATGAATAATTTAGGGGTACATAGAGTCTAAAGTCTTACAGCTCTTGTGTACTCACTCAAAGCTAAGCAAAATTTTGTAGGTATTTACAACATGTAATTCGTTTAACATGAAAAAGGTGAGTAATTGCATCTGAACGTGACTGATAATGGAGTTAAATGTTGATCGTGCGCAGCCTGTGGAGTCTGTAGGCAAGCAGTTATTAGCTGTGAGTCCACTTGCGTAACTCCTTAATATATTGTATTAGGATTACTCTAACTTTGGATAAGAATTAGGGGGACAACTAAAATACAGTCAATTTAATTTTATATGGTGTCAATGCAGAAATGGGCATGCATGCAGAACATGTTTTGCAGACTATCAAAATCACAATAATATCGAAGTGCAATGAATCCGCTACGTTTAACTACATATTTACGAGTACAGCGGCTTACGCCTTCAAAAGCTTTTATATACCTTTTCGAAGTTCAGGTTTATACAAGCCCTAATTTCAATGTCAATTGTTATTGAAAACTCCACAACCTCTAAGAGTAGAGCGAGTGCAATATTGTGGTGCAACTCACATATCTAAAAGTCTCAAACGTGAAGCCGTTACATTAATATTGACTGTATTTACCTAACAAACAAAACATATAGTCCAGTATGTCGTAAGTGAGTTACGAGGGCAGGAACCGATATTAAAGCAGGGAACTGCCGTTGTATAAGTAAACGGATAGACCGTATGTCTGGACATTTTGCGTTACCTAATACGTCGACGGCCCAGTCTTCCGCGTGTTTGGTCCACTGGTGGTCGCATATCGAACAGTGGAAAACTTTTCGCAAGCTGCCAGAATAATCAACTAAATCCTGTTTATCTGAGAGAGCTCTCAGACGAGCGACATTATGTCGGCGACTGCTTGCGATAGTGGTAGGCTACGGTCGGCGGCTGTAGGCAACTGTCGGCAACAGTCTCTGATTGTGCCTTTCGCTGTCATGACATTCTGACTACGATAGTGTCTGCCCGCCTTCGAGAGTTGCGATGCATCAACTGTCGGCGACCATCGGCAGTATCAGCGGTATTGTCTAATTTGAATATCTGTCGCCAGCGATTTATTGACTGTCGCCAACTAAAGTCGCGAGCAGTCGCCGATATATTGTCGCTCGTCTGTGAGCTCCCCTGAGGGAACTTACCGATTGACGTAGTTATGGCGTGTTTATCAAATGGACTGATTCGAATCAGAGTGGACGTTAACAGGGGAGAACAGGTGTAGCGGGTAACTGCGTGTATCAAAGCAGCCGCCCAAGCTGTGGTAACTGACAACCAGTAATTCCCAACATTTACCCCATGTTATTTGCTGTTCGTAAGCATAGGTACGAGTACTTGGACTATGATGAAAATACACTATTATATGTTACGAAAACTTACAACTTCATTCGTCGAACTAGTAACTTACTTAAACTCTTTATACATTTTATCTAGTGTATTTATCTTGTTCGCGAGAAACGATTTCGCCGGTCTTTAAATGTAAGTACCTAGATAATTTTCATACTAATTATTATGTTTAAAAAGGCCTTGTGGTAAATAAGTAATTTCCGTAGTTTCCTAAATACTAATCATTAACGAGAATTGAAATATTAGTTATTTAATCAGAGTTATTATTTAATTATGATCTTTCGTAATGATCAGCTATTCAACAATTAAAACTTGTATTTAAAAATCTTAACATTTCTGAAATTTTAAAATTACTTACCATTTTTAGAGTTGCTACGAACTACGAATACACTGAATCTTGTTTATGACCAAAAGACTAGATAGTTGCGATGATTACCTGTGAACAAAAGAAAAATTGTTAATAACATTCATACTCGTAGTAGCTCTATTACAGATTTAAACAATACTAGGGTAGTTAGTTTATTTTTACGTTATGCGATTTAAAACTCCACTGCTAGACTATGACTAGGTACTTCTGTAAGGTGTACCTAACATTATAGCTGATATCAGGATGCCCTAGACGTGGCTGTTCTAATTTTTTAAAAGCATCGCTCCGGATTTACCTATTTATTTCGCTACCTGAAGCGATTTTGAAATACAATCTGTCACTTTTATTAGACAAAGGTCTAAGGGGCAGACCATATTATTAGGCTGTCACAAACTGAAGTACCTTGTTCTGATGGTCACAGCAAACGCTATCCGACCGACAATGAGCACGCAACGCTGTAACCGCACCTCGTTATAAGCGCAAGCGCAGCCGAAACAATCACGTCGGACCTATAAGGCCCAGTTTTTTTATTCGTAGTTAAAATAACCAATAGTCAAATTTGACAGATGTCAAATGACATGTGGTTAAATATCAGATAAAAATATTTTTCGAACAATGGTTAATAGCTTGACTTTTCATATATTTTTAACTCTCGTAATAGTTTTAATTTTGTTAATATTAACTAATAGTAGCAAAATTTGACTATTGGTTATTAAAGATAAGTTATTTTAACTACGGGTCAAAAAACTGGGCTCGTGTTACTAGCAAACTGTTAACTATAAAAATTGTGTTACAACCCGGTCAGACCAACGGTGTCAGGACTGCCGATTCGAGGGTCAGTAGTTTGCTCCCCGTTGACAGATGGACTATTAAGGTAGTACCTACTCCTAACACAAGGTAAGCCTAGATTCACGAAAGTATAAAGAATTGAATATTACAATCAAACCTTTCCAACAACAAAATGGCTTAGTTCAGCACAGTCTGTCTAGTAGTATTTGACTCACGCAAACAAACAACGTACAAGCTGTGACATTGGCAATAGTTGTAACATATTCAAAGTGTATTTCGCAACGGCCATTGTGTCGCGTTACCAGGAGTAAGGCGGCAATGACCAGCCAGCGAAAGTTCATTTTCATCACACAATGGTGGGAATATCCACTGCTACATTTAGAGAAATCTCTTGCACGGAATGAACGCACTTTGTCTTCAAAACAAGGAATTAACAGTAACAGCGTCAAACTGTGATCTTGTCTAGTTCATTCACTTTCGCACTGTCCGACTGAGTGGTGAGAAAAAGTCGTCGAGTTGCTATATCGTGACTCGTGTCTCTCTACTTAGGCACTCTACAGCTTTACCAAAAAGTGATGAAGTTTTATAATAACTTTAAATACTTAACTAATTGTTTTTATATAGCATTAGTAGGTACTATCTAAAGTAGTGCTATAAGACAAAGTATTATAAACATAACGTAGAATGTAGTTAATACTGCCCAGTTAAACGTACAGGAAGGCGCTATAAAACCACATCAATAACAGCTGCAACTTATATAAATAACTAAGTAAGTATGATTAAATTATTACACAAAGCACAATCCATTACCGCAACTACCATTTTATGAAGGCACGGCACAGTTTTGCCGGTAAAACCTGTCGATTCAATCCTATGGTGCTTACGTAAGTACGCATTAAAACTGCGATGACAAGCTTATGTAATACACACGGCCTTAACTGATGTTAGATATTAAACAAATGAATTCCCAAAGTTGTTTTAGGAAACTCTTTGTTGTAGTCATCTTGATAGTTTGTCCTATTATTAATGCGCTGTCCTCACCAAAGGCGTTGTGGTGGATATAGGTAGTAAAATGTTAATTTAAAGAAAACAGGTAATAAAAGTAATCATACTTTTGTCAATCCATTTTCTATTTTTATCATAGGACGTGAATATCCTTCGCACAATGCATACAATTATAACAATGTTGTACCTACCTATTAGCACAGAATAATAATAAGTACTACCACAGAATACTATTAGTAAGTAGGTACATATGTATTGAATATTTGTCACACACGTAAAAAGAAGACGAAGAAAATTTTCAGCCCCTGACGATCTACCATAGTGAACTGTGAATGGTTACATAACTAATAATTATTATTTAGCTCATAACTCATTGAGTGGTGAGAACAAGTCATTACAATACTTTACATTGCGATTAGTTAACGATAAATAGCGTTTGTGCATTCTTGTCGGAACTCGACATGCATCCCGACTATCGCGCTGCTGATCACGGAGGCTTGCCTATTGTTTAGTCGAATTTTAATGTTGGCTTATGCGTTTATTATATATTATATTAGCCGTGTGGTGACGGCAGAGTAGAATACATTTGTCACCAACCCCTACTCTTCCCGCGGATGTCGTAAGAGGCGATTTAGGGACTACACATCAATCAGAGAATGGGCAGCAGCGCTCTCTAAAAAACATCAATCTTTTAAACTGCGATCTCCAACCCGCCTGCCAAGCGTGGAGATTATGGCAAAACCCTCCACTATAGTGGAGGAGGCTCATAGTCCAGCAGTGGACTGTAAAGGGCTGTTGATGGTTATGCGTTTATTACTAAGTACCATTCACGTGATTACTGCCTTTAGTAATGCACTACGTGACGTCACCGGATATTAACAGAGACTTTAAAGTAGATATTCCCATTAGGGAAAATGAAAACCATCTCTCAATACGCGTCATTTGGTCGTCACTCATCTAAGCTGACCAGCGTCATATTACGCCTAAAGTAGAGTCAGATAACCGTCAATAAATAAATCTTTCACTTACGAGTTAAAAGGTTCTTCGAGAGGTATGACTGCTACTTCAGCTTGCTAATGCAGTGAGCTCTATATATTAATACTAGNGAACTCTCCCCTATTAGTCTTGGCATAAAATTTCAAACTTTCCGGCCGTCTTGTGTGTAGTTTTGCAGCAAAACGTATAATATTAAAAAGTAAATAATGTTGCTTAGCCTTTAAAAATATCAAACAAAAGCATACCTTTTAAGAGATAGTAAATAGGAGATTCTGGGGCAAAGTATAGCCCCCCAAGGTACATCACACTCATGGCCAACGCGAAGTAATTGACGAAGTCGTAAGAAGCGTAGGTACCCGCCTACGATGTAAACGAGCAAGAAACCGAAAGAGAAGTATATCATGATGCTTCCTAGGAGCTTTCCTCTGATTTCGGTTGAGCTGAAAAGGTGTATTAAATCTGTCGGCCGTTTGGTGTAGTGGTTCGGAAACGGACTACTATGCCGAGAGGTCCCGGGTTCGATTCCCGGCCGGGCAGAAATTGAAATTATGAATTTTAATTTCTGTGACGGGTCTGGGTGTTACTATGTATAATATGTATGTATTTACAAAAAAAAGGATTTAAGTATGTTTATATCCGTTGTCTAGTACCCATAGTACAAGCTTTGCTTAGTTTGGGACTAGAAGCGTAGTGTAAAATGTCCAAGGACATTTATTTATTTATATTTATAAAAGAGAAAGGTCACCTATTGACTGACTGACTGACTCACTCACTCGTCACGAAATCTCAGAAACTAAGAGTCTTAAATTTTGCATGGGGGTTCCTTTTAGAACGGAAGTGCTCACGATATTACGAAACTCTACCCGTAAAGGGGTAAATTGGGATCCACGCGAACGAAGTCGCGGGTCAAAATCAAAACCAAAAATATTTCATTCAATTTAGACCACTGGTGGCACTTAAGAACGTCAAAACGGCGACCGCTAGTACTCTATATTTTAAAGAAATGCACCAAAACTCGCTGAGCCACTATGAAATACTATAATGCGATACCCATTAAGAAAACAACGTATTATGTATGTTTGCCATCATAATATGGGAAAGCGAGGAAACATAACACCTGTCTAATTAATATTATTTAATGTGTTGTGTGTTCATATTAACATAATCATCAATGAAATGTAGTGCCTATTCAAGTTTATTTATACCCACTATCTAGTTAAACCAGTTTTTATTTCAATTAGTATCGTATTTTTATTAATGTTTCTATTTTTTATAAATAAACAAATGATTAAATGTAAATTCATTATAGTAAGAATACATTATATTCTTCTATACCGCATGTATAAAAAGGAAAACTTACATGACTGACTGACATATCAACGCACAGCCTAAATACCGCTGGGTCTAGCTAGAGGCCCCAAATTCGGCTCCTAGGTTCGTTATGAGGTCAAGTAATGCAGTAGAAAGGGTTTACAAAATTTACCCTTACCTAGTGTAACCCTTACATAGGTAGAGTATAACTACAGTTTATAGCTATGTAATTTATGTATTGTAATTTAACTTCACAAATAATTATTTGAAGGTACCGCTGATTTTTGACCAAGTCACAATAATGAATGCACGTTACAATGATTCACTGCGTATTCTCGTATCATTCACAAGTCGAGCTCTCTCATTCCCATCATTAATCATTTTAATGCCTACATTACGTTAAGCGAACTTTCTTCATTTTCTTCTTTCTTTCTTATCATTACCACAATCGTACTACCCACGTCGCGACAATATCATGATATTGTGTTGGTTGAGTTGCTTGGACGCAATATTTATGTAGTTGAACACAAACCAGGTTCAGAGATACCTTTCGAAAATATCAAAGATTTGGCTTACGATACTTCAATGTATTTAGATTTACGAATTCGTGACAGTTTATGGATCACAGATCCACAATACTTTTGTTTTTGTGTACCTACTTAGGTACTTAATGTATCATGAAAAAAAGAAAAGCATCGCAACGCGTCGCGTCGTGACGCTATCCGACGCTCCTAAAAACAACGGATTAAAGCCTCACGAAGTGTTAGGTGAAGCGAGACAAGACTCGACGAAACACAACAAAAAAGTGTGCATGGCTGATTTGCAACCACGAGCTATTTTCTCAGCCGCTTTACGTAAATCTACTTACACTCACCTCATGTAATAAATGGAGTAGTTACTGCACCTAACGAGTTGTAGGTACTTGAATTATTATTTAATAATGTTCTATTGTGTGTGTAACAATAGCTCCAAAAAGAGTTGACAAATGAAGATATCGTTATCCTCATAATTCACATCGGTGTCAACACGCAGTGCAACATTTTTATTGTTCACATGTTGTTTTTAATTATCATAATATTTTTGGCACAAGTAATAAGAGCGTGAACAGTTAAACGTTATGGGAAAATTTGTAAATCATCAATTTGAACCGTATTCTTCATCGTGACATGAACCTGGGTCAAAATTTAGAAACGCCATAGACTTCCCTGCAAAGCTCTGGGAATTTCACTAACATTGTTTTTTCTTCATTTCTGGAAGAAATCTGTACGAAGTCCAGCGCCAACTCTTCTTGGTTAGGAGATCTTAGACGTAACCATGAGAATGTTAAAATTATGTTAATTTAACCATCGGTGGTAGGACTGACGGGAGTTATACTAACTGATGGTAGTAGAGTGGGTATTATTTCATTACATTTGTCAATGCCCTAATTATGTACCTTACAGCTCTATAAAATACATCAAGGCAATTAGGGCATAACGATGACGATTGCCCACGTAATCCATCGTTACCACAGCGAGTCTCCACAATATGATTTCGATATAGGTAATATACACTCACCCACAAGAGTCAAAATCCTTCAGAAATACAGGTAGAGTCAATTAAATAAAGCATTTTGGGGCGTAGACCCGCAGGCTACATCTCTGCTCGAGCGCATGCCTACTGATTCCTATTTGGAAACGATTTGATATCGCGCGCCGTGCGTAATCGATTACACTTTTTGTAATCAAAGTTAAATGTCGACAGAACTTAATCGATTCAAGTTTGAATGATCTTTGGCATCTGTGACTTTATCATCTGTTGCTCACGCATAATTCTTAGGCATAAATTAGTTCGTATATGTTGTAACGTACCCACGGATAATGAATTCCGATACGGTCATGTTAGGTTATTGGTATAAATATTTTAATTGACAGTGAGCTACAAAGTTCTGCGAGATGATTACTTTTAAGAAAGCTTTCGCGTAATAACACAATTAAGAATAAACGAGGAAACAGTAGTCACGATAAATAGGTAATATGATTCTATTCAAATCGCCTCGAGCAGCACCGAAAATGACTCAATGTTACTGAATAGCAATTACCGACAATTGGTCCGATACTGGTCACTGTGTGTATAATTTTAATCTTATTCTTCTATCGTGTGGGTTGTAACCAGGAACTAGACTTTGGTAAAAGTCACTGTGAGCTGTTTTGCTGGGTAGAAAATGCAACCCAGAAGGTCGAGAGATCGGGTGAGTTCCATGGATCCACGGATACGTTAATCTTTTAAAGTCAGTCTTTCCAGATAAGATTGCAAAAAACTTTAATATTTCTCTGTTTTTTTTTTGTTCAACAAGGGTCTCTCTACGATGACTTGAAATATACATTTTGGGAGATATCAATAAAGTACCGATATCGGAATCAGACCCATTGTGTAACGCTGGCCGTTACCGGAGCGACGACGGTGCACGACCCACTGAAATAGTCGCATCCTCACGACCACTCGACTAATTTGGTTACGAAGTAGGCTTCACTTAAAATTGCACAA
This sequence comes from Ostrinia furnacalis, assembly GCF_004193835.3. NCBI lineage: Eukaryota > Metazoa > Arthropoda > Insecta > Lepidoptera > Crambidae > Ostrinia > Ostrinia furnacalis. The sequence continues at coordinate 162,659 of NW_021130809.1, read as the reverse complement.
AGGCTATAGTGACTGACGAGTTCAGAATTGGTGAGAACCAATATTTAGAAGCCACTGCTGTACAGTCTTATTTATGCTTCTGAGTGGAAAAGTATAGGTACCTACTTTTACGGGATTTTTCAAAAAGATTAGCCCAAAATTCAGATTGTAACTTTCTGTTATCTATATGAATGAGTATCTAACTTAAGCTCTGCTTAGTTTTGGGGCTAGTTATTGATATTAAGTTGGTATTTATTATAAAATTAACGCACAAAAGTCAGTTAGATGTAACGGTGAGGCATTTCTTTTCATCTCATGTTAACAAGTTAATCAAATTCATGTTTCGTTACCTGTTTTGTTAATTGGGTATCCGTGAAAGTACTGACAGTATTGACCAAATACGTATCTACTGCGTGTAATGAGACCTACTGAACTGAGCCTTAATTTGTTGCCAATGTATTTAACTACAAATAACTAAGACATCAAGCGCATCTTAGACAACTTATTTAGGCCAATTTAGGCAAAATTGCACATGTAAGTGGTTCACAGAATACGAGTACTGGACCGATGATTACCTATAGCCAATCTGCCTTCGAGAGGCTGCGATGCGTCTCTCGCCTATTTAGCTCAATGACGACTTTTTGTAATTTGCTCTGACATTCTAAGACGTCGTCCCAATACTTTTATGGTTAAAAAATAACTTAACTACATAAGCAGAATAACTCTATTAACGCTTAGAAAAAATAGCGAGTTAATGAGATACTGATACAGAGACTAATCGGTAAAACTAAGTTGTTATTAGCTAATAAATATTCATAATGGGTATCAATATTTAGCGAATTACAATGAAAATAACTGTTTTTCATTTTCACGCATTAATTTATTTCTGTTGGACGTATGTACTGTAATGCATGCAAGGACTTTTTTATGTCGATATTTTTATTATGTTGACCATAAATCTGTCTACAATAAAGCTATGGAGTCCTTAAATTACAAATTTATTAAGAAGTAGGTAAAGACCATGACCAAATATTTGTCTTTTGTAACTTCTTTCCCATATATTATACCTACGTAATCACAACATTTTATTCCAAATTAATATATTCATGGAGAAATATCAACATATCTAGTGAGTGTCATTTGGTGTAAGGCATTTTAAAGTCATTAACCCAGTGTAAAATAAATCTTCAAATCAGTTGTGTAAAATTTTGAATTCTTAATATACTTTATTGCCTCTTTATTTTAAAGCAATATTAGCGATGGTATTTATACATGGTGTTAGGTAAATGGGTTTATTATAAGCCGACACTAGCCCATGTTAACATGTGCATATAAATGGTATGGTGAAGTCAGAAAATTGATATCATCATTTTAATTATTTTAATTTTTATACAAATCAGATTTTTTAAATTTTATTTTGTATGATAATTAAAAAAAAATTAATGATGATATCATAATAATATTTGTGACTTCACTATACCATTTATATGCATATTATGTTAACATGGGCTAGTGTCGGCTTATAAACCCATTTACCTAACATCCTGTATATTAGTTTTGAATTAAGTTGACTTTCATTCAACATATCGAAATTTATAATAGCAGTCTTATCTCCAAATGCAGACTCTTTTTACTTTATATAAGCTAACCACTTCGTACTTACTATTTTCATCACAATTAATTTAGTAATAATTTAATTTAGCATGGAAACTTCGCTTATGCTCCAGTTCGAACCAGGAAACGATTTGTGTACCGGCATAAGGTCACTTGATTTTGGTACACGGCTCCTGCAATGTGAATGCAACGCATGCCGGCTTCGAAAAAGTCACTTGTTTTATGAAAAAAGTCCTAACTGGATTAATCTGGGTTAAAACACAGATAACATTACTTTAAAAGCTCCAACATTATTGGAGGAGGTAGGTACCTACTTGTGTGTATAATTTTATAATACACTAGCTTTCCGCCCGCGGCTTCGCGCGCGTGGGCTTCATTATCTACATATTTTACGGAACCCTATTTTTTTCCAAAATAAAATTTAGCCTATGTTACTCGTGGATAACGTAGCTTTCGAATGGTGAAAGAATTTTTAAAAACGGTCTAGTAGTTTTTGAGCCTATTCATTACAACCAAACAAACAAACAAAGTTTTCCTCTTTATAATATTAGTGTAGATATAGATACAACTCTCCTATGTATCATTGTTACATTTATTTGTACCTGCACATATTGTGAAAGGGACAATATTATTTGATCCTCTAAAAACTAATTGATCTTTTTTGTATGTGCACTTTTAAAAATAAATGATGTTTTTTATTATACTTTATCTTTATATTAATTATTGGGTCTATATTAGTTGATCTACGGATAAATTATGAATGATCTTCATTAAAGGTAACATAATATTTATGTTTAACATACTCTTTTAATATTTGGTAAACAAAAATAATATTTGATCCTCTTTTTTAGTTATTGATCTTTAATTTTGTTAATTTGATGATTTTTATATCAAGTTTGCCTTTTAATATTGATCACCTAATAAATACATTTCGATCTATGTATAACTTAACTTTAAAATATATTTGATCTAACAAAAAATATTATTGGTTAATATTTTTAATTAAAAAATATCTTTTAATTTACGCGGTACTTTGTGGTTGAGTGACAATCGTCCGTCATTGGTTACTGAGTTGGCCAAGGGCTTAGCGGCCAATAAGCAAGCAGAATGGTACATTGCCATGTTTGTTTAAATTACAAGCTTTGCTTAGTTTGGGACTAGAGGCGCTATGTAAAATAATTTCTTACTTCTGACATCCCTGAACCCGACATCATAATTTTTACCTCTTTATTTTTTTCAAATCGCAAGGTTGATGAAGGTACCGATCTCGACCGTGATCAATGACCATAAAGTCATCTGTCAACGGGTCGATTAGACACGATAAAAGCACTAAACGATATTGGTTTACTTCTAGTGCGACATCGGGTCGTAAGGACCTGATAAGTTTTTTTTTTCCAAATATTTACTGTGTTTGACGAAACAATTGCAAAACAATATTTATATGTCGTACTACTGAAAAAACCGAATATATCATCCCGCACCAACGCACCCAGCACCTAAGGTCAATTCGACCCGATAACGCAGTGTGAACGTGTTAAGTATGCTTTTTTAATAAAAAAAAAATCTTTGAACATCAAGTGCTTTTAAATAGTTTCCATCCTTTGACTACAACTTAATAAAAATAAGTACCATAACATAATTATTTTGAAGATAGTTATTAAATTTTTAGCGTTTAGAGTCGCATCTCAAACTAATTTGAAAATTATAAATAACTTGAAAAAATCGAACTGCCTAATCAGTTGGAAGAGCAGTCGCCCGGCAAGCGGAAGGTCGTGGGTTCAATTCCCGCCTTAGGCAGTTCGATTTTTTCAAGTTATTTATAATTTTCAAAATATTTTGAAGATTATTCGATATAGACAAAAAATAATTTATACAAATCGAATTATTAAAAAAAGTATCACAATATTGAATATTTGATGCTCATTTCTTTTATTTTTGAGGACCAACAAGTAACGATCAGATATAATTTTTACATCTCAAAATTTTTTTGCGTAGTTCAAAAGAGGTTAAAATATCGATCGATTTCATTTATTTTATGTCTCAAAGAAAGAGGATCAATCATTAAAATAGATGACCATTTAGATTTTTTTATTTGCCGTTTTTGCTAATTTAAAAAGATCATTTAAATACATGCCATTGTGAAATATGTAAAATTCTATCGACAGCATGTTTGTTATTATTTTGTCATTTACTTTATAGGCATTTCAAAACGTAATCGTAGCTACTCCTATAAACCAAAATAAAACGAATCAGACTTAAGAACAAGTGATTCATTTAATGTTAATTAGATTACAAAGAAACTAGTTTAATTTGCTTTGAATTTAATACTCTGTCTAATTTGAAGTTATAGTCAACTTGTAAAGGTTAAACAACGTGTCTTGTTGGTAACATACTTGTCTATTCTGGTCGATAAAATAAGTCCAAGATGTCTAAAAACTATTTTAAGTTACTGATTTCTAATCAAATCAATGCTAACTTTAAAAATCAGTCGTTACTAAGTATTTCTTTGTTACACCTTAGTAAATAATTATGTAGGGAATAGGGAGTAGGGAGGAGGGATTGACTCAAATGGATTGGTGAATATTAAAATCCTGCGTAATATCACAGATAATATAATATTAGTAGTGATATTCATCATAATGATAAATACATGACCACCAGTCCCTTTATTGAATTTTATAATTTATGTAAAACTAGGCGTACTTGTACCTACTTTTTACAAATAATCTAGGGAATTTCTGTTTTGATATATCAAAAAGTCTACTATTTACTAACTGCTGCTATTGTAGGCTGGACTAATTAATACACGACCTAGGTATCTAATGAAATAGAAAATCGGATTAGTTACAGCGTAGGCATTGAACAGTTTGCGAACTAAAGCACAGGCTTTGTTCGACTAGAAGGTAACTCTCGATTGCAACAGATGGCGCTGTGCTTCTTTAGCTCGTGGTTGCATTTGAATTTTTCCGAATTTCTAAATGCTACAAAACACATTTTTTAATCATTATATCGCTTAGGTACTATTACATAATCTGGTTTATATCACAGTATATGTTGTAATTATTATAAGTAAAGAGTAAATAGACAATTTTTGGAGCGACATTGTACGTAACAGTACAAAAGTCGCATAGATACCTACTAAATAAAATGCTATAATTTGTATTTATATATTTATTTATAGAAACCAACAGCCATACATTGAATGTAATAAACGATACGTATTCTATTGAATCACGCGATTTAACACATATTTAATGTATAAAAATAAGAATCTCCTTAAAGGTACATACTTATTCGACGAATCCCAACTACAATCTAACAAAAGACAAACTAATACGAGTATAAATGAGTTGTGAATGAACATGTTAAAACGAATTTATTGTAGTCTGTGATTAAATCATTTCATTGTTTTCATGTAACATTGAAGAGCCAATCAAATTAATTTTCACAGTTGGTACCTACTACTTACCTACACATAAATATAAACATGGTATTGTACAAAATACTTTTAAATACAGGAGCTCGTTAACCAACATAATACTGATGAATATTCATAAAAGTACTTTTAAATAAAACTCAATCAGAATAAATGATAAAATTATACACATTTGGCAATATGAATCGAGAGATATGAGTTATTAGAGTTAATATAAGAAAATCACAAGGTTTCAAACCGTTTGATGTATTAACGACAGCTATAAATAAAGTGTAAAATAATAATAGCAAAGAAGCTTACGATTACTTGCAAGGGTTGTAAGCTCTAGATATGATGTAGGTATGCTATTGTTTGCCAAATTGGGAACATAATAATTAGGTATGACATTTCTATCGTAACTGTCGCTATAGATTCACGTATTTTGTGAGAGTATTAAATAATTTTGTTCTACTATTTCTAACGTTTATTCCTTTAGTTTAGTGAGACCAGGAAAGTAGGACATGATATCCATGAACCCAGGATAGCGCCCAGTTTACGTTAGGTTCTTCTGACTGTCTGCCTAGCTGCCTCAATGAACGATTCCTACAAACTATATATTGTTTACATAACTTCGACGACCTGTAGGGATTATGAAAATTCTCGTCGAGTGACGCAACCGTGCCATAGGCGCTGTGCACTCGTGTTCCCAGGCAGACAATAAACTGCTCGCAATATACGGAAAACAAACGCAAGAAAAAGTAAACGTACAAGATATGATACTTCTTTTTTTTGTCAGGAAAATACATTAATTTGTATACCCACCAGCCGCGGGGGCAGTAAGTGGGTTATGTGGGGTTCTCCCTGCCAGAAGGGCAGGGCCTACCCACTAAAAACCTACCTAACCTACCACTATTGGAGATATGATACTTCTACGCTGACTTAGATGTATCCCTGTCTTGTTTGTATTGATTTTACACAGGCCAAGAGACTAACGCCCGTATCACAAACGATGCTTGCATAAGTGAAGCAGCAAATCGAACGCACAGCGTTGAATAGAGGTCTGTGATTGGTTCGTATGTCACCCTGGGCGTCCACGCGCACTGTGAGACCTCATAGTAATGTTTGTGAAAACGGGTGTAAGAAACATTCTTAATGAAGTGGCGGCAATACAATGTCTATAGCTAACTAATGATGTAAATCGTTTTCTTCTTGTGTAGTACGCTGAATTCAGGATATCAGTAGGTACGATCCTTACAATATTTTGCAAACTGAAAACAGTAATTTAGGTATTAGGTAGGTAATTTACAAAAAGACATAGTTGCTGTGTAAATGCGACTGTTTACAATATAAATTATAAGCAAAAGAAAATTCATTGTTTGAATGTCTCTGTATTTGCAATATCTTACATATAAAACGTTACAAACTGTCTGTGGATTAGCCACATTACCCAATGCATGATTAGAAGCGTTCCTACGCTTGCAACGAATGTCGGCTCATTATAGAAAGCCAATGGCACACAGTTACCTCGTCTGTTGTATTAGTCCAGTTTTTCAAGTGAACAATCGAGTTAATGTCGCATTGTGAGTAGTGCAGTGCACGTAATATAAGTGACGGTTAGTAATCGAGCATGTAGACAGACACGGACTAAGGAAAAGAGAAGTTTAATTCGTGGTTAAATTTTTACTTCATACTAGCTTTTGCCCGCGGCAAAATTATTTATTATTGATAAAAATTGGGTATTTGCGTAAAATAAGACACATTAATTGCGTTTAATCGCGGTTGGGGGAGGTGACGCGCATTCCACGGATCGGCAAACTTAGCGCGAACGGGTAGTAGGTTCATATCGTCTTCCGCTACCTCGTCATGTTTCCTGTGGCGAAATTAAACCCAAGATTCGTGGAACTCCGAGTCCTCCCCTGAGCAGCAAGTTCTCGTGCCCGAGGAAAGTAATTGCATCACAATATCGTTGACGATTCGAGCGAGACTCGGAAAGGTCATAAGTTCAGATTGCGCGTAGGTACCGCAACCTTCGCTGCTCGAGCCGAAGCAGTGATATCCATCTCGTACGAGCGACCTTGTGATATTTGCTTTGGTTAGGCCTACTGGTTAAACGTTACCGTGTACTTCTTGGTTTTAACGCATTGGGCTCATCATGTTTTTGGTATTTTCTCAACCCACCTACTATCCGTCTCGTTCTCATATCCACTGCGTAGAATCCAAGTCAAGCTTCACCACCTTTATAGCTAGAATCTACCTACAGCTTGGCCGCCAATACAAACTCAACCAGTTAATGCCAATTTTGACCCAGGGGAAAGTTACTGTCATTGGTCCCGCAACGAATCAGAAGATAATAGGAGGCTTTCGAAGCTATAGATCGACTTTTCTGCAGTGTAAAGCTGATGACAGATGACTAAAGAAGGTATTAAATAAATGACCTTTAAATAAAGACTAGTCTGATCTAACTGTCTTAACAATAAAACATGTCATAACAATCCAATCACGTTATCCAACTGGATAAATTGACCTTAAATTCGTCATGCCAGGAGGTGATAGAGTCAGGCTCCTGGCGTCAAAAAGTCAATGTTGTAGAAAATTATTAAGACATGTCATAGAAATAAAACGCTAAATTATATCATTACAACGACAAAGGTTGGGATTGATCACGAATACACGACCTCCAGCTTTGTATGTATTTCAACTATAAGGAGAAAGCTTATGCAAAGATACTCCATTAAAAAAAGTTATTAAACAACTGTTTGTCGGAGTGTTTGGGAGTGGCAAATACAATAAATAGATTGGTCTGAAGTGTTACCTACTTTAAGTAACCGAAAGTAAATAATTCAAGTGTTGTAAACTAACCTTTCAGACAGATGCTGTCAAGCTACATGGTTAAATTGATCGAGAGATATCAGTTCGGAACAACTATTACAGCAAGTGCATTCTTAACAGAAATTAGTTGCGCGCGCTTAAAAAGTGAAGACAAAATCCAACGTAACTCCAGCGCTGTTGTACTTTACATTTGTATCATAAAAACTTTTCATTAGTGTGAAATAAAATAATACTTATTTATGTTTAAAATCTACTTGATAGATTATCTTTTTGGGATAATCTATCAAGTAGATTTTAATTGTAAATATGAAAATATTATCCTAGGAGACCATAAGCCAGATTGATCTGAAAGCTCGGTTGAGCTTTTGCAGATTTTCGACTGATGATCACCGCACCAGCACCAGTTAGTAAGTATGGAAAAGTTTACGAAAACCTGCGGCGGTTCGTATGTGCTCCCATATAAGATTTGCTGTTGGTAGAGACCTGGAGAAAGGTCAGTTTCCGCTTGAAGCTTAATCCAGCGCTATCTATGGTACAGGCCAGGTCCCTATCCTAAAGTCTTGATACTAAATGGCACTGGAGGATATCGTTTGGTTTATAGGATGTCTTGCTTCGATTTCAATATTGGGGACTATTATAGCCCCTAACCACTTTTGTGGTCAATTAGAAATTCAAAATTTTGCACAGCACAACGCCGGTGCAGAACCTCCATGTTACTGTGTCGCTATTACAGATATGAGTAGATAATCTTGATTCATGATGCAGTCCTACATGACAGACTACCTTCACAAGGCAGGTAAGTATCCACTTATTCTTAGAAAATTTTAGTAAAGTATTCTGTGCCCCTTTAATTACTAGTTTCCCAAAAAGGAGGCTATATGCAGGCTAGGCTGTTCGTACATTGCTATTTAGGTTCAAGGCATTGCATCAACGCCATCTTAAGGTTAATTAAAATCATGGGTGGATTCAATCATACGTAATTACGTATGTATGTACAGTATGGGCTAACTGTCATCATTACGTTATAATGATAAACAAAGGTACAGCTGCGATTATGTTAGGGTTATCTAAAGGACATTCATATTGTTTTATTCATTAGACGGTAGGCGACATTATGACTAATTCTATTATTTGCTTGCTCAACCCAAAGTTTTGTCTGATAGATAATATTATTATGACGACTGCCTTGCCTGCTGCTTTACTGTTTGATTAGAAGGTAGGAACAGCCTAAAATGTCATTTCAGCGGCAAGCTCTTACGATTTCTTTCATCTATATATATAAAAATGAAACCCGTTTTCCGTTGTCATGACATAACATGAAAACGGCTTGACCGATTTGGCTGATTTTTTTTTTGTAGTTTTCTAATACTCTGTACAAGGTTTTTAAATAAAAAGTTCAATTAAGTTCAATAAGGTTCAAAAAAATATAAAGAAAATCTCTACGCTAAGGCGGTACGAAGTTCGCCGGGTCAGCTAGTTGATAATATTTTTCGTTAATCAATAAATTGTTCCTATATCACTGACTAAAAAACTGGTTTCTTAAACACAAGTATCGCTTAACTGAAAAGCGTAAGTACTATGCTTAGCACAATGTTAGAGCACAGAAATCGATAGTGTCTGTTGACTAACACAGATAAATCGAGCTATTTAAAGTAAATTACCGCTAGCGCTCATTTTTAATTTCATAAGTGTTTAAAAAACATGTAGAAACAGCGTATGCTTGCATTTTTCTTGACAAACTCGCCTTGCGCAAGCGCACCCGTAAGCCTATGCACAGGGTTGCCCTCGCCGCGAAATAAACCAGAATTCCATAACACAATAGAAACAAACGTTATATCAGAATGTCATAATTAACGTAACGAAATAATAATAATTGGAATTATTGTATAAAATATGAATTAAGTTCTCAGCGTGATATACAATCGTCCACTATAAGTCTTATGTTTATTAATTTTAAACAATAGCTAAACGCTTTGCCATTGAACAAGTTCTCATGTTGGAAATAACAAAAATATTCACGTGAATTGTTTTGTACTACATTAATACGAGTATCCAATTGAATTTTAATGCGTTACTGTGTTATAATGTTTGTAATAGTAATAGTTAAATGGAAATGAAAAATATTTTGTTTAGATTTTAGTCCAATTAAAAGGAATAAACAAAACACTTTCTATTCTTCCTATCCTACTACATTCTTTTGTTTCCTTATTGTTGCAGACTCTATCAGACAAGACAACCGTTACTGTTTTTCAATTGTTTATTGGAACTCCGAGCAACACTATCGTTCTAACTGGCCAGTAATCTAAATATATAAAAGGAGAAACTGACTGACTGACTGACAGATCAACGCACAGCCTAAACGGCTAAACGTAGGCACTTGAAATTTGGATGGGACGTAGTTTAGGTACCGTAGAGGTGCACTAAGAAAGGAATTCCCGAAATTCCCACGGGAACGGGAATTAGCGGAAAAATCCTTTTGTATGAAAAATCTAAACCGCTTAAGTTAGACGCTTGAAATTTGGTATGCAGGTACCTTAGTAAACTTAAAGCTTAGGTACCACAGGATATCGCAAAATTCCCACGGGAACGGGAGTTAGCGGGAAAAAACATATGTATGAAAAAATCTAAACTGCGTAAGATANACCCCTAAGGGGGTAAAACGGGATCCACGCGTATAGGGTTGCCAGGTCCAAAATCACAAAAGCCGGACTTTGTGCTTCATTTGGCCGGACATTTTACCCTAAAAGCCGGACATGTGACGGGGGGGGGGGGGTGCAATTAGTGTCAGCTCATGAGTGAGTACTATCATCATCGGTTGCTATCAAACATCCTGATACGTGCGCTTCTTCATATGATTCTGTGGCTCGACTTTCACTTGGCGCGACAACCAAATAAAAAGCCTAACAAAAGCCGGACAGGCCGGACAAGGCAATATTTGGCCGGACAAGTCCCTAAAAAGCCCAACATGTCCGGCTAAAGCCGGACGCCTGGTAACCCTACACGCGTACGAAGTCGCGGGCGGCCACTAGCTATCATCTATCTATCTATATAAATAAAAATGAATTGATGTTCGTTAGTCTGATTATAACTCGAGAACGGCTGGGCCGATTGAGCTGATTTTGGTTTTAAAATGTTTGTCGTAGTCCAGGGTAGGTCTAAACGGTGAGTAAATACGCGCGCGATATTGTTTTTCTGTGACAGACAAAATTCCACGCGGGCGAAGCCGCGGGCGGTAAGCTAGTAAAATATAAAAAAGGAAAAGTATTCAAGAAGGTACATCAATTAAGGTTGCACTCAGTAATAGCTCTTCAAAACTAGATTGATAGCCCTTACGAGCTCGCCGAGTAGCTCGCGGCGGCTCACACATTGTAGGTAAACCTATTTGTATGAACTAATCGAGCTATTGCACAATAAACCAGTTCCACTATTGCTACTATTCAGCTCGCTATAGGCGAGTGTAATAAAAATTATATCAAATGAGATCAATGTATGTATAAATCAGTTAAATACATTTGGATCAGAATTTCAGATGTAAACGGTCCGTGGGACCACGCGCGGTATGTTACTATTGCACGATTGGGTTTCTTAATAAAGTATTCAAAATCTAGATGAAGAAAGCAATAGTTCAGGCTGAAATGTTTTCTCAAATCCTTTGTGGCGGTTATTATTTCAGTTGGAGGTTACGCAGTTTGTCTTTTTGTTGAGAACAAAAAGTGGTGTTATCGTAACAACAGCGGTGGCTGGTGCCAGCGGTCCCTTAGTAGGGTAACCAAAAATTGTTGTTACGAAGTCTTTCTTTTCGAGGTTAGCCTTTAATAGGTATGTAGTTACTACGAGTAATTATTTGCATGTCCCAATATCTCATAATTTAGGCTGCATCTTACTTTAACTTTAACAAACGTCAAAAAACTGTCCAACTTTATACAAAAATCACCGGTTATCGGTAAAGTTATGTTTAATGTTAGGTGGTGCAACTCAGCCTGAGACTGGTAGTTCAAAAGCTCGACTGTGAAATGTGTTATCGTTTTGCCAATTCTATTTTGCCGATTTCTACGATTGGTATCATATAGATGCCTCATGACTTGGTACATCCAGATCATTCTGGGGTGCCCTGGCCCCCCACTATTTATTATGGACTTATGATTGTCCGCCCTGGTTGCCAACCTATGCTACGCCGCCACTGAAAAGTATCCTAAGATTTAAAGTAGAGTAATTGGTAACTACAGCGGTGCCCGTGGTCGCTACGCAACAGACGCACCGTTGCGCTTGCGGCGCACTAGGTCGTCTTTTTGCAGACGTTGATGACTAAATTCAGTGTCGAGGCTTTGTCAGCTTTTATTCTTTATCATGATTGTTGGGAACCGGTAGGTGGACCAACCTCTGTTGATATTTTTGTCTATGTTTTATACTTTTTTTACTCTTTTTGATACTTACCTTTCGTTTTCTAGTTTTTAAGTGGTATATGTTTTTGATAGCCGTCTGGGAATTTAATACAGAATTTTTAAACCGAAAGTATTTTCTTATTTCCGCCCGCCCGAGCAGCTGTCCGCTGAATTTAACAATTTGGTTGCGTTCTTGTTTACGTTAACGAGTGTACAAGAAAACTGAAACGCTTCAGTTTTCTTGTAGGCCACGACGACAATTTTGATATTAAATGATAAGATCTCCTAGGATTACATTAAGGCTGAGTTGCACCATCTAACTTTGACAGTAACTACGAGTACTATAACGATAACTGCTGTGGGTCTAGACAAAGTGCAAATTATAATCGCAAACCAGTCGAAAAGTGGTCGAAAAGCCCCTTTTTTGTATGGTTGACGGATTCGATTTTCGATTCGATCAAAAAGTGCGTTTTGTCTAGGCTGGTACATTTTGTATAGAGTTTGACAGATTTTCGACGTTTGTCAAAGTTAAAGTAGGTGCAACCCAGCCTAAAGCAATGACTTTAAAATGTAACTTTATTATGTTGTTTGCTACTGACATAAGACTCAGTTTAATCGCTCACACTCGCTAATTCAATATTTTGGTAGGCATGTATGTAACCCGTGTTACAACACCGTATGATATGCAATGAAGGCAATAAAATCTTTTAACACTTTTTGACGACAAAATAAGTTGTCGGCATAATTTACACTGTTACTTGCTGATAATAATAAGATTACAAGATACAATGTTGTTTGTAGGTATAAAAGTATCTGGGGAAACAACAATGCTATAATTTTATTTATCATTTTGTATTATACGAATATTTGGTTTTATCAGCTTAATCAATAACTTTTGAATCGTTAAACGTGAAACTCTGTAATTTACGATTCTTTTATTGCTTCCTTATGTTTCCAAAGAATATAGATCAGCCTTGAATTTTGTCTGTATCTTGAGATCTAATTGAGAGCATTTACTTAATAAAATTGAATTATTTACAAGTACAATCACTTCACACGGTTTCAAAGTAAAGTGGGCATTATCCATTACATAATAAATACAAACTTGCATGCTTCAAGCGATAAACTCGTTAATTTAGAACCAAATGGCAAAGGCATTTTATAGGCTCATCTCGCATTACTAAGTGGAAAATACCAAAAAAGGAAAATGTCAGAAATACCAACACCGTATACACGAGCCCTGCATTGAGCAAAAAGTGCCTTTCGGTATTTTTAAATCAGAACATTGTATAATTTGCTCAGCATAAGCCTACTTTTGAAAACATTATCATGGGAAAATGCCAGTGACTGGCTACCTAATTATTTTACTTATAGAATTTTTTACATGTGCATTAAATCAACGTATCTCTATTTATTATTACTTGCATCATTGATTTCTCATGCCGTGTTTTATGTTATATTTGATTACATAAATTATGTTACTAAAACATAATACATACTGCACCACGCTCTAACCAATCAAGGTGCGAGGAAACATACATCTAATACTCAATGACATATACATACGTAGGTACAGCAACCTTTTATGATTTATTTAAATGATCAGAGAACAGACGCATCATGCGCATGCGACATCCCGCGCTCGCTGCTTCAAGAGAGTGAAAAAATTATAATAAAAATAAACTTTTTTTAAAACAAGCTTTTATTCTGAATTTCGAAAGCTTGTATCGCGCATGGAATTTATCCCTCTTTTTCTCTGTTTGCGCTACAAGCTTTCGATATTCAGAATAAAAGCTTGTTTTTAAAAAAGTTTATTTTTATTATAATTTTATTTTACACTTTTTAGCTATATCTTAATCTCAGGACCCTGGACATTATCTAACACTAAAGTGCTCGAAAAGACAAATCCAACGAACCCAAACTCGATGAGTTTCCGCCGTTTTGTTTAGGAGTTCCTATGGCCACCTCCCGACTCCATCATCAGACCAGCTCAATGGTGCCATAATATTGCATTGTCATCGTACTTACATAAGTATACCAAATTTCAGCTCAATCGGTGGAGAAGAAGTGGTCTTAAATTCAGTTGCAAGATTTGTCCCACACATACTAACAAGTGAAGTCAATATAAAGCTTGTAAAATTGTTTTTCAGGCAGCCATTCAGTCCACCAACACGAAACATTTTAAGTTAGCAATGTGTTCTTTGTAATCAATTTCTGTATCACAACTTCAAGCGAATTAATGTTGATAACCTTATTACTTACATTTATGTATCATGTAATATTAATCTGATCTAGAAATATCTAGTACTCACACGTGTAGATCTAATACACAATACACACGTACGTAGGTATCTATAGCCCACCGTTTAGCAACTTCACAGAAGGCAAGGTCGCCGAATCTATAAACACGGCTGCTTCCTGCCATAGGAGGAAACTTGAATTTTGGACAAAAGCACAAATTGACTCGTTACCGACTGGAAATGGCCATTTTGCTTAACAAAATATGGGGGCGGGCACAGAAACCATAAGCAATACTAGACACCGTGTAATCAAGATTTTACCCAAAACTTCGCAATATCAATTTGATATTTTATGCACTACTTAAAATTAGTTTACCACAGACAACTTGCAAAGTGGTTATTAAATGAGATAAATTGGTAGCTCGGTTAAGCAACGGATATTACAACGATTAAAAGATATAATAAACCACGCAGTTCCTATATCATTAGCATATTAATATAGTATTATAATGAAACCAAAACTACAATATTTTTTTACGGTTTATTCGATATTAGGATAGTGATCTGGAGATCGATAGAGCGGTGTACAATGGGTGCTCTACAGAAATGTTAACGATGTTCGTAGATGGCGAGATATGGTCGCGTAACCTTCTCCGCAGTATTTAGGTGGCGTATATTGTAAGTCTTCAACAATCGTGTTAACTGTTATCGCAGTATCGCGCCGAGGCCAGCTGCGCCCGCGCCGGCTTCCCCGACAATGGCCGGCAACAACGCAAATATCTCATAAACAATTAATATCTCGCTCGATCTCACAGAAACGAGTTGATTAGATTACAAACTATTAATTAAAGCTACAGTTAAAAAGCTAGGTGAAAAAATATTTCTTCTATTGCTTTTATCAATACCATCGCTTCGCTCAGCAAACACAAATCTTTATCCTCAAATCGAACACAATACATTTTAAGAACGTAAAGCCCATTGCAAAAGAGATCGGTATCTGGTTGAATTAATTTGGTGACTGCATATTTTTGACAGCAACAAAAAATATCAGCTTATAATAACAGGACGTTATTAGCTACCTAATGTTAAGTATTACAGTGTGAATGTTGTCGCGGTTATAGCAGCAACCTTACCAAGGACAAGTGCTCGAATAGTTTACTTGACAAGTGGTTAGTGCATAAACACTATTAAATAAGCATTGGTGGCTACTGCAGCTAAATTATCATTAAGGCTTATTAAAATAACTTGAAGCTTACATAATGTGGCATGAAATAACGTATGAAATTGGTAAGAAGTTGTGATAAAGTGGACGGTTAAATAGATGTTGTGATTTGGTTATATTATGTTTGTTATGAAGAAGAATGAAAAGAGATCGACCTCGGAGAGAACAGGTCAAGGTTCAGCGAATGTGAAGATGATCTTTATGAGTTGAAGTTCGTGAATGGAGTGGTCAGCGCCACGAGAGGGGTCGCGTGCGCGGCGCCGAGCTCGTTGCGTGCGCGCTACTAACTTCGCAAAATAAACACGAAATTATGCACTGCTTTTATATTTGAGACTAAATTAATATTCAATGGACAGCATGATAACATAACCAGCTAAACTTAATAGATTTAATAGTTATGTGTTCCGCATTGCAGTCAAGCTTAAACTTAGGGACATGATAAGGCTTTGTGACAGTCAAGGAAACAGCACAAAAATATTCTATGAACAAACATTATTATTATTATTTAGTAAATTTAAATATGGATTGAGACAATTTGTGATAAAAAGTGTCAATTGTTTCTTAAATCTGATTTTACCTACCTAGTTAGTTAAATGTTAAAAGATTACAACTTATCTGACCATCGATTTTATGCAAAGTAGTATCAGTGAAGTAACTCGTGTTAATGGCTTTGGTATCGCATTAATTTGCCTACTGGTTCGTTGTTCTCAAATTAAGTCCGGCAATTGGTCACTTAGCATCTGAGAACTAGTCGATACATCAACGTTGCAGAATTTCTGGTTCGTTAAAACCACAAATTCATTATTGCGACACCAATCGCTCAGCAGCGCGAAATGCCGCGAATTCGCTGTGATACAATTATCAAATATTGGAAAAATATCGTTCACATTTTGAGGTCATTGTCGAATAACTAGATCACTAGAATCTGCAACAAATCTGTTAGTAGTTTAATTTGATAGCCATTGCTAATAGAGTTTCAGGAAAATGTTTGTACCTAAATAAAAATGCAAGTAAGTAGGTAAAATACCTTTTGAGATTGGTTGCCTTGACTCTACAGTAAATATTAATTATTAAATCTTATAGATAAAAGAAACTTCGAATACGCCACAAAAAAGTTCGGACGCTCTAGATTTTGAGTTTTAACCTTTTATTTTAGCAATTTTATTGTTAAAAACCTGAAAGACTGAAAAAATAAACTCAGGTTAGTATCCCTGACATTAGGCATTCATTACGACTACTATGTTTATATTAATTAATGAAGTATAAATTTAAACCTGAAATGACTTTCAAGCTTTTTTCCTGAAATTACGAAAGAATAAGGGCCCATTTCTCACATCTCAGACCAAGATATCTGGCTGATATCTGAAACCTTATCAGGAACCGGTGAAACTGGCCTTATCGACTCTAACACCCTGTATCAATGCTCTCAAAGTTGACTTTTCCTCAGGGTTATCAAAAGCGCACGGTTAACTAATTTAATTTGCATTGGGTGCTCCATTCAATCACACGTCGGCGCCGTCAAATGTATTGCTTATCTGATCTGATGACCGAAGGTCGCACTTTTGAAACTCAACCGGCGCAGGCGCAGACACCTTGATCCCGCTTTGTTTATTATACATAACCGGTGGACAATGGCATGATTTTGTATTTTATTCAGAAAACCCAAATAGCTAACAATAAGGCCTCAATAACAATGACAGCCAATTAGACAATCCTAATGATTAAGCAACGCTTTTTCATGGTTAACATGAAATATTCAAAGTATTTTGTCCATAATGTTTTGTTACTATTTGTAAAAGGAGATTGTGTTCTTTTATAGTTTAATGTGATACCGCTAGTGACCTTTGCCGTGAGATAATACATTAACAAAGCTACCTATATTTACATAACTTTCACTGTTAGACAAGTTCACTTGAAATATTTGGAAAACTTGGGAAATCTGTAAATTTTCCACAATACATGATCTTGTTTTGAAAACATCTCATGTTCTATCTATGCTATCTTGAAGAAAATTAAACTAACTGGATTACAGGTATACAGTCATAGTTCTCTACTTTCTTAACAAAAAATTCAAATGTAGAATAACCTTATACTTATTCTGAAATTATAAATAATAGTTTATTTTAACAATTTTATTATTTAAATTTATAGACTGTCGTCACCTTCCCAACAAGTTGTTTATTAAATTAGTCGCTACGGGGAAACTAACTGAAAGTGGTACAATAAAATATGTAAGACAAAAGTTAATGTCTCATTTTATATCCAACTAATAACGAACAACAATTCATGTTTTATTGGACGTGTCAATGAAGAAATTGACAATTTCAATTTTAATTTCCTGAAATCAAAAAATACCTACGCGTTTTATTCGGGAAGTTTCTAAATGGGCACGCAAGGTAATTAAAAGAAATTCTCAGGAAAGAAACGGTGTCATATATGGCCATAGAATAAGTACGACGCATGCTACATGCATAAGAAATTTATGTCCGCACGAAAAATCCATAGGGGCCTCAAGTTTTTGCTGAAAACCCGGACAAGTGCGTTTATGTTTTATGTATGACCAGTATGACCCACTACGGCTATGAAATGTATAAAAGATAGCTCTAATTCAATTACAGGCTGTATTTTTGTTAAGTGCTCAAGTAAAGACCTAGAAACCGAAGAATAAGTTTTCCAACAAAAATTAGATATTGGTCCTGTAGGAAACAACCTGGCCTGGAGTAGTTAAATCAACCTTTTTTATAATCTTCCAAACAAACAACTTTTACAGATTGTTTGTTTGAAATTAATCTAAAGTGCTTTACCTATATCTTTTACTCAATTCCGAACACAATAGATGTGTTAATAAATAGGTAGGTACGCAAACGCACATTTTTCATTAACAGGTTGTCTTTAATGAATTTAAAGTGTGGGAACTAACGCCTTCTGAACAATTAACAGAATTAATCTAACTTTGGATAATAGCGATGCTTTTTTTTCAACACACTAGTTAAAATGTAAATACCTGTGTAGATACATTAATACTATTTTGTCAATATAAATTAGTATTTGAGGGCATGGGAGAAAATAAAAGCCTATACGACAATGTAAAGTTTTGTTGCGACTTGAATTCAGGAACGCAGAAGATTATTACAAGGATATAAGCGTGATGAACAATGACAGATGAGGACGTGTCTTTACATAATTTAGTACATTAGATTAATGTATTTTCGCATTGTCATCTTGTAGTAAGTAATAGCCATAGACTAGTATACCGCGTCCACTCAATTCGCTTCAACCTAAAACAGCCTATGGCGAAACCTTTCCTCGATCGCAATTTGGCGAATTATGCCCAACTAGCTTGTTTCGACAGTAGTCGTAACTTGAGTTATTATAATTGGAAATATTATGCATTAGCTATTAACGAAATTGAGTATTTCATTGATAAGCAATAAGATGCATGAAGGCGAAATTGAGAAAATGTCTTGAGCAAGCACTGAAGTGCGGACTAATCAGAACGACTTCATGGTATTGCATTAAAACTCAGTAGGTACTTAATGCATTTTAGTAGAGTTACAAGGGTCGGGATTCCCAGATATTCCTAATTGCTACTACCTCTCATCTAAGTATTAAGTAGTTTTCAGGAGAAAAGTGGGTAGAAAACGTCAAGGTGAATTACACTCGCGAGCAAAAGTATGGAATCACCCTATTTGTTCGAGCGATCGTAATTTTGCTCGTAAGTATACTTACTTTTAAGTTTAATTATAATATACAACCTGTCTATGATTGAAACTGCTGTCTTGATATGTACTGAAAAAGTACAATATAAAAAAGAACAAAGAAGAAAATATAACCAGACTAAAGTTTTTACAATATAGTTGGAGTGTTCCAACACAGACATTATGGTGTGGAACTAAAATCAGTTTAAGTTATGCAAGCAGGTACATTAGATCCGGATATAATACCGACTTGCAAGTCATTGTAACTATGATAAATGGTATTACTTGGTCACCGTAGTTTTTGTCTTTGGGGCCATATTCACATTACGTCCAGTGAAGTGTACCTACTTATAGGTATAAAGTATTCCGATTGACACAGTTACATAGGGTACTATACTACTACTATACTATGCTTACTACTCATGATAAGCACACTGTATTTTAGAATAATAAATCTACATAGGTACATACATGGATTGATTTCTGATTGTTGATTGGTCCAAGTTTTTAATCAAAGTTTTGAGTTCGGATCTGGTACAAGTAAAAAAATGTGTTTGCTTTTAGAAATTGGTCTTATATTCACAAATTCCGCGGACAATAATCAAGACTGGGCTATTTATTCAATGTGACAGGTACTAAATATTATTATAGGCTACACGAAACCACTTGAACTTAGGTCCAAGTTTACTAGTTTATTGGAAATCCTAATAAGTTGATGTATGGGGCCTACCTAACAACTAGTGTTAAACTTACAACACTTACGTGATAATAACAAAAACATCATTATTTAGTTTTACAAATCACTATTGACACCTGAACAATGGAAAACATATTGCGCTTTATTTCAACGCAATTTGCCAAGCTATAATATTCCACACAATAATCTTCCAATTACCAACAATTTACTATAATACTAATATTACAATAAATATGAACGGGAAAGGGAAAACGGATATTAGTATGTAAAATAAATATAAACTACCTGGCAGGTCGAGGGCATTTGTTTAAAGTAGGAAGAGTAGGTACCTATTGTATTGTTTAGTATGGGAATATAATATTCATTTATCACTTATCTAACATGCATACTATAAGTTATCTTATAAAATAATAAGTGACTATTAACATCCATTAAGTACGGAATAATTATGGCTCTTCTGTAGTAGTAGTTTTTTATCTCTTCTGGGAGTTTAAGCTAATGCAAATACATAGGTATGTATACGGCATTCTTTAATACCAAACACGCACGTAACACTGTAAAGACTGTAAAATTATTATAATCGAGTATTATTATGCTCACTCTTTAATATTAATGTCTCATTATCTATAATGATTCACAATCACAGCGGTTACATATGACTCTAAATACCTGATAGGTATTTTTTCATACGTAAACCGCGTTGTGTGACTGTAGATACCAAAGGAACAATTAATTAAAGGTAAAATAATAAATAAAATCTGGGTTAAGCTTTGTTGAAAAAAATACTTAACACCTTTCCTAAATTAGTTTACCTTAAATTGTAGTTTCTACTTCAAGCTCCGAGTCCCGCTCAATAAAATTCACGAGCCTTACCTAAGTTTTACTAAGACTTACCGATTAAAGTCCTATTGAATTACAAAATATACAAAACACTGGCTTTAGTTAACTTCAGAACACAATCAATAAAATCCTTTACCTTGAAGTTAAACTTGTTAAGCTGAGTGACATAACTCACTATAGCAACAAATTAATGTCGAACACTACCCACTTGAATTAACTAGAAAACTCAGAATAATAAAAATTATTCCACTTGAAACAAAGGAGTGATTTACAGAGGTCGAATTACGCAAAAACATTTTTCTCAAAGCATTTACTTCATAAGCTTGTTGTTAGTTTTCCTTGATAAGCTCTCAAAGTGCGTTATTTCCAACGCATTGTTACGAGTGTTGGGGCACTCAAAAGCCGGTTGGTGTAAGCGTCTCTGGCCCAGTTTGCGACGGATATCTAATAAAACTAATGTTAATCATCGGTGCAAGTCGACCTTGTAGTTTATGTGAGCTAGTTTGGTCCGTAACGAGTCGCTTTTGCGAGAATGACACCAATGACCCATATGTGACAAAACTGGCACCGACCGGGATGGGGCCGCTGCCCACGGCTCTCGTCATTGTTTCTTTCTTGTAGTCTCTACTATTTTTAAGCACTGCAAAGTAGCTTTTTATGGGTCTTGTTTGTACCCATTAGACTTTTTCGATCTAATATTAAGTTTAGTGAAGAACAATGTGAAGTATCTGCCGATACGCTGACGTAACTAACTTGATAAACAAGTAGGATTTAGCATAAATCGTAACTATAAATCGTTTTTTTTATAACAAAAACAAGAGCAAGGGGACATATCTTAAATAGACCGACTGACTGTTGTAATGAGTCATGATATTGAGACCTTTTGTATTTTTATCAAATAACATTTTGCGTCGTATCCTTACGAGTCGCTAGAGCTGTTTTTTGTTTATATCGATCACGAAAACAAGAACATTAACTTTTAATAATGTTGCGTGTTAGTTGTTTCTCACATCTAAATCATCATTATAGTTCATCAACTATTGCTATCTAGATAACTAAAGAACTGCTTAGGCGGATTAGCGTGATGCATTCAAACTAATCGATTTGATTACAAACTTTAACTCAGGCATACTTAACTAGGTAGGTATGTAATACGCAAAGTTTAGTAAAATAATGCGAGATTCTTTGGTAGCGACATGAACGGCATAATTAGGCAATGCCTAGCTGGAAAATTTAGTTATGGGTAGGTCTTGAAAAAAACAGTGGTTTGAAATTATCATTGCCTATGCGAAATTGGATCAGTTGCTTTATTTAGAAATAAAGCTTTTTTGAGAACGTTCATTCTAGATCTAGAAAAAGATATGCGTTCTAATATTGGGCGGAGAAATCTATTTATGTATTACCTACTCGATATATGGACATGTTTAGTGTTATTTATACTAGTAATTTGCTTGCTCGTTGCTCATTTTTATTTCGAACGAAATACTTAAGTTAACACATTTACCTTTAAAAGGCGCTTGGACATACGTATTCATTACAAGCCTGCTTAAATCTAAATTAGGCCTACCCATACTTTGTAGCAAGTTGAATAAATTATGTATTACGTATTCATGAGTGCACGTTGAATTTCAAATGAATATTTCAGTCTTTTTTACTTACGAAGTAGAAAAATATGTAAGCACGGTAGGTAGGTATAATGCCATTACTTAATTAACTAACATTGTTCAATATGATTGATATAAATGTTATTAAAATCAGATTCTTTACTTTAAGAAAAAAGTTTGGCAATTCAGCAGGTGGAAGAAATTTGACAAGAGATAGCCATTTTAATTAACCTTTGAACCTGAGTTCATTAACCTTTCATATCAACGCATGTTTACATCACAGATGTTCAGAGAGAGGCTGCGGCAAGTGATATAAGAGCGTAAGTATTGCGGTGCGTGCTGCGTGCGCGCATGGGCGCTGGGACCGGGCCTAATGACCTCTGAGGCAATGTGACCGAGGCTTTGCATCTACTTAGTTTACTTTTACACAAAAATTCAATTTTGAAACACTACAGTGTGTCAACACCACTCTTTGTCATACATTTTACCTTAGCAGTAAACCCGTGTTAGGTCAAATCTAAAGTTAAGGCCGAGCGATTGAAGCCAAGCTAATAAAGTATAAAACCAGTCCTAAACATTCTACGGATTTAAATATTATAGGCCCAAGGTGCCAGTACCTAAGACCTGGCACTATCTAGGTTGTAATTATAGACATTTATTGCCTTTACATGTGATAGCGGATGACAATTTTGTGTCAATTGGTGTGAGCACGACTTCATTCAAACTCACGAGTGGACTGGACAAACCGCTTTAGCACGTCGGGACGGCGCGGACTTGCTGCGCCTTTGTATCGGCCGAGAGAACAATCGAACACATCCTTCTCGCAGTCGACGTCCTTGTTATAGATATCGAGCAGGCGACATCGAAATACGCCCAACACTTCTTCCTGTATCGGAGTGAGCCGACATTGACATTTCCAGCGCGCACAGGTCCGCCAACGTGCGGGAACGAGACAAACTATCCAAAAAGGCCGCACTTCTGTATACCATTAAGCGTTTTTAAATCAGCTGTAAAGTTCACGTGTACGCCACACATTCGCTCGGGCGCTTGTCCTTGGCCAGCGAGCTGTCCCTTCGAAAATCATGATGCGCACACTCGCTTTTATGCAATGAATATGGTCTATTCATTAGTTTCAATGATCGCCTCGAGTGTTAATGGTATTGTTATCTCGTGTAGTATTGTGAGCGTGGTGCATGATAGTGCACCATTGAGCTGGTGTGGGTCGTGGATATTAGCGCTCAATAATTAGCGCTGCTCGGGCAACAATGCCGTGCGACCTTGATCTCGTTCGGCGCAGACCGCGTCTATCCACCTGTGCTCCTCCAAAACAGGCCGCATATCAGCCGGCCTTAAGTGCACTGCACACTGGCGACACGGAAACCCGGTATTCAAAACGCAAATGTAGACCAATTATTATAGATTCGTGGTATTTCCCGATCGGTGTCCTTTTTCAGCCGCGTCACTAATGGTCCAGTCAAAACCGGGCCGTCACGAACCCTCGGTACCTACGCTTGTAGAGTCGCCAATGTAGGTGGGATTTTACTAATCCTACAAACATTAAATCCCGCCTAACATGAATTACCTATTTTCTAATTCTAATAAAAAGATATGATGAAAAAGAAAATGAAATAGAAGATCAAAAAAGAAAGATGAATTTTCATCATCTTACTTACATATTTACAAAATCCAGTGCTATCTAGTCCAAACAAAGGTACGAAGTCAAAAATTGTGTTCCAAGCATTCCCTCTACTCCGTTGTTAAATCGTTCATTGACTGGACTAAAGGTATAGCGAAGTATTGGTATCTGTTTTAAAAATGACGGAAAATTAAACCATACTTACACGAATGAGCCTAAATCAAAACAAAACTGGTAGTTTCAAACTTAATAAATCGACTATAAAAACAATTTATGTCGTTGTCGCTTGATATTTGAATGCGAATCAGTGCATTATCGACAGTATACCATTATCATCTTTTTCTGCATACTGAGTTGCAGTATACCTTCTATAAATTACTATTCACAGCACTAAAATGGCGTTAAATTCACGAAGTGACTTGCGCACGAGTGTAGAGCGCTTAAGACGTCGCGCTGTAACAAATTAGCGCCTTTAAAGTCTGAAATGATATATTGACTTCCTATTATATTGTCTAGCCATGCACTCGTTGAGACGAAGGTTTCAGCCGCGAATTAGTGTCATTGCTGGACATACACGGCCAGCACAAGTGCCTATTAAGTGTTCAGCGAACATATTTTTACATGGCAATTAGATGTACAATTTAGATTAATATTTGTGACTGGATTGGAAGTTTCATCATCTGAGTGCCCGTGTAGGCCGCGGGACTGTCTCGTATAGATAATTATAAAGTCAGATTAGCGCGAGGTACCTATTACCGGACAGTGCTGTTGGATTGCGTTAATTTTATATAATTTTGTCGTAAGACGGAGAATACTGATATGTCAACATATAAAATACGATGTCAAAGATAAACCCGTTTTTCATGACCAGTAACACGGTATTTACTTATACCGCAATAATTTTTATTTATTACGGAATTAACATAAAGTGGCACTATAAAATTATGTGCTAAAACATACTCGTATTACAAAATCGTACCAGAAAATTGGAGCTAATGAGTCTCTACGGCAGCGTTGCTTAGCGAAGACACCAAAACATATGCGTAAATAATTGCTCGTAAATTGTTGGGGCATTAAACATTCCGTCAGTTTATGCAAACATTATTTTTTTATGCTGTGCAATAAATATACCGAAAATGACGTTATACCTAAAAACTGCAATAATATTAGCTACCGATATGAGTTTCCCCTTCCCTACATAAAACATATACCTACCTACAGTCCTACATTATAATATACAATTATACAAGTTGACTTTTTAGTCCAGTCAATAAATGCTTTAACGACGGTGTAGAGAGAAATCCCTGGAACACAATTTCTGACCTTGGGACTTTATTTAGACTAGTTAGGAGGAGAACATAGTAAAAGTCCCCGCCCTTAGCCCTTGAGCCGGCCGGGAGAGGGGGGTTTAAAGGTACCACTTTTCGGTTTTTCGCTTAATCCTCGGAAACTGTGCGTCCTAGTGACATGGCTACTATGAACCAAAAAAAGCTTATTCAATTTGCTACAGGTGAGACAGTCAAGTTTTTCTATATCTTGTATAGTTTTCGCGGCATCTGCTCTAGAAGGTCTGTAATATTGGAAATTTTAATTTTGTCTTACATGTTCCCATCAGGAGAAAATCGACTAAATCAACATTAAGCAAACATTATAGACATGGGGGAGCATGTTAAGCCTAGTTCCAGGGAGGGGACTGCATCGTGCGTACATTTAGACGAACTAATTGGTGCCACTTTTGACTCCTCATCACTCAAAAAGCGCTGTGCATTAACACTTCAAATAAGGCTCATGTGTTGAGACTTGCAAGATAAACATTAGCTTCAAATTTCATAAATATACCTCAAACGGTTCTTTAGGTATTGGCGTTCAAAAATCGACATTTGTATTCTGTGAAAGATAAATTTTCCTGGTTTTTTATTTGTTCCTTTGTATTTACACAACTACCTATCTGGATGCCAAATTTGAACCTTCAAGGTCATCTGGAAGTGGTTAGAATTTGGTCTTATAGGTCAGCCATGTAGATTTTTAGACGTCAATACCTAAAGAACCGTTTGAGGTATATTTATGAAATTTGAAGCTGATGTTTATCTTGCAAGTCTCAACACATGAGCCAAATTTGAAGTGTTAATGAACAGTACTTTTTGAGTGATGAGGAGTCAAAAGTGGCTCCAATTAGTTCGTCTAAATGTACGCACGATGCAGTCCCTCCCTGGAACTAGGCTTAACATGCTCCCGCATGTCTATAATGTTTGCTTAATGTTGATTTAGTCGATTTTCTCTTGATGGGAACATGTAAGACAAAATTAAAATTTCCAGTATTACAGACCTTCTAGAGCAGATGCCGCGAAAACTATACAAGATATACAAAAACTTGACTGTCTCACCTATAGCAAATTGAATAAGCTTTTTTTGGTTCATAGTAGCCATGTCACTAGGAAGCATAGTTTCCGAGGATTAAGCGAAAAACCGAAAAGTGGTACCTTTAAACCCCCCCTCTCCCCGCCGGCTCAAGGGCTAAGGGCGGGGACTTTTGCTATGTTCACCTTCTAACTAGTCTAAATAAAGTCCCGAAGTCAGAACTTGTGTTCCACGGATTTCCATGTATAATGCTGTATTGACTGGACTATTTTATTCGAGTTTTATAATACGGGCCCAAATCAAATTACAAGAAACCCCAAAAAACTGCATCAACCACAAAAAATCAATAACTAGAATTTAATAGATCTACATTGACACGAAATGGACGGCTGACTATAGACATGTAATATTGTAATATAGATATAGTACTGGAACGGTGTAGGAAGTGAATGTGACCGTGGCGGCTGGCGGCACTGATCGAGTCATTTTGTAGGTACTTTGGAAGTACAAATTACATGAATTAGAGGAGAATGCAATCAGTCGCACGACATCCGAGGAACGCTTTGTGGAGCGAAAGGAAAGTAGCAGACACGCGAACTCCCGCGTTACACTACTCACCCATATTTCTTGATGTAGTCACAATGATCACTTTCTTGCAATAATGATTTACTCGTATGCACAGATGATTCTTATTTGCACACAGTAAAGAAATACTTCTGCACATTTTTAAAACCAAATATTTACCGAACGTTTTTTTGTACACAGGGTAATAGGTGGAAGGAGGTACCTACCTACTTAAGATGGAAATGGAAAAAACATAGTTTGATAACTTTGCTCTTATTTAAATGAATTTTCCTCTTGTTTACTCTCATCTCAAATTGGTTTCGCTAATCGAGGGTAAGTCACTTTAGAACTTAACTCTGATTGCAGTCAATAAGTAGGATGCCTTAAAGCACAGCATAACAGCTAGGTATTATTAACTTTTAAATTTTCATAATTCCTAAATCTTATGGGGGCGGTACAGAAAACCTACACTATAGCCTACTACGCCACGTTTATACGAGTAAGTAAAGCCTGCCGAATTGCGTATGGCTATGGCTTTTGATAACTCTACATTTTCTTCCCTCTCCACTACGGCTTTTTTACACCAAACAGGTTTATAAATATTTAAATAGCCATTAAAGGCAATAAACAAACAGCCATTTAAGTATTTATATCGGTCAATCATTAGTTGAACGTTACATAAAATGAAATAAAGATTTGCCCCAGATTGTGCCCATTATATTTATTAGAAGGTTAATATTGTTGATTGCCTTTAACCGTCGTGTATTGTTCTGGCTAAACATTCTTTTGTTTTAGCCCTGATTTTTGAATAAAATTCTCTAATCAAGATACCTACTTGAATGTGTTCAGTGTATTGGCTATTGATCGTATCGAAAATTCGAGTTCAAATGCTGTCAACTGCATCTCAACGGCTAAGCTTACGCTCAGCCAAACACGCAACAAGGTCGTTCTGCGACTAAAGTAGTTATCGGTTACTGTGTCTGTAATACTGTGTAATTATTATTTTAACATAATGATAAGTGACGGAATTCTCGGGCTGCGGGCCGCACAACCGGATGCCCCGAGGTCTCTGGTATTCGATTTGTGGACACCGGACAGCTATCTAACTACTTCTGCAATCATAATAGCTTTTAATAAGTGCAAGATTACCAAAGCGGGGCGATCGAGCGGGTTTATCTTCGCGGAGTTTGTGTACCGCAGTTTGGCTAATGTGGTTCAATAAAAGCGCGTTCTAACTTGGATATAATTTGTTGTGGTGTAAGTGATATTTTGTATGGTTGCCCCCAATTTTCATTATTGCCGATTACCCTGTGTATGTTACTTAGGTCTACAACTTGGTTTTAATGTAGAGATGTTTAGTTTAGCTAATGTCGAGTAATATAGGTTCCTACTCGTAAACTATAATGTATAAACGCGATAGTTTATGAAAATGGATGGACGGATGGAAAGTTAACCTACGCTGAAAAAGTTGCGGACAAAAAGCGTAATATTTTAGTTCTTTGGTCTTCAACGGATTTCATTAACAGAATCTTAATTCATCAGTTAAAATTGTGCTGGTTAAATTGACAGTCCATCTAAAATTTAGATCAATTTTATTCCTCTCACTCCTTATATTGCTTGGACGTATATTGCTTGGTAACCAATCATAGTAAAAACTTTTAGAAACCAATTTTTAGTAGCGCAATACGATTTTTCTTATTTCTATTGTCATTAAAATTAAAAGAAAATCTGTTATAATTTTCGTTTCTAACGAAAAATGACTGAAAGAAAAGAACATCGCATGTCGTATGCGCTCAATAAATTCTGAAGAATTCAACGATATTTTATGACTCTTAAATAAGTTTTGACGTTAACTGAAGTAAAATTTTGGTATAACAAATAGATAGACTCAACAAATATTAAGAAATTAATGTTATAATAAGTTAACTACAGCTTTAGCCAACAACATATTTTATATTTTTAAGAATTGACTTCAAACGTAATAAGTTGTAAGTAGGTTATAAAAGACACAATTATGAAACAAAAAAAACAACGAATAGGTTTCAGAGTTTATGAGAATGTTTTTGATACGAATATGTAGGTACCTACTGCAGTAATAATAGAGTTTAACACTTTTATATGGATAAGAAGCGCTTAGATATTGATTTCATAATTATATTATCTTTTCATTTATAAATATTAAATTATGAGTCTTGTTATTAATGAAGCAATTAACAGTTCGTGCATTTAATTATGTATTAGGACTCTCCTAGGTATAATTATATAAGTAAAAATAAGCAATTATATTAGTAAATAAATTGAAAAGTAATTTGCCACCCCAGACATTTCTTTTCGTAACAGTAAAAAAGAAAACTGCAATTCTACATAGATACTTAAAGCCTGACCAGGAACATAAAAACCCTCGCCATGTTGCGGAAAACTAATGGTACTAATTTCTTTTAATGGCAACAGTAACTGAAAACTTCATTGACATGTCACCTTGCATGTCAGTCTATTGCTGTCAAAGTGTAAACAAACTTTATTTTAAATGTGCGCAATTGATTTTGTGAATTAAATTGCTAAAACTTTTTATAGTCGTGAAAGAAAAGTGGTTCACAATGCGTTAAAGTATTTGTCGAAGAGAAATACTAAGGGTTCGGACAATATTTTCATTGAATAATGTTTCCGACAAAGGTTGTCAAATTGACTGACATGTTTATCGCATAGTATAGTCCACTATGAAAATTAGCTGTGGTTTGTTTCAACTACCTATTTTAAATTTTTTTGTCACTTTCTAAGTGTTGAATTTTATGGAATTGGGAAAGAAGTACCGAGTTTGAAGCGTTCATGAGCAAACATTGCAGTTGAATATTCAAGTTCTGAATTTGATTATTGATGAATAATAAAATAAATCCTACTAGCTCGATTGATGGTTTCATTTAATTTATTTAAACCAGGCTACCTATAATAATATTTTTTCGTTAATTTATGAAAATATCAAATTAGCCCGTAATCCTGAATCCTGATACATAAAGTTAGCCTATTAATTTAACACAGGTACGACTGTACTCAGTGTTGCACTATCAAATGCAATTGACGCGCCTCTATGCCAGGGTTTTTATGTTCCTGGTCAGGCTATAACTATTGTTTTATTTAACGTTTGTCAAGTGTGAAATTATTATGAAAAATAATAAATTAAATATAATTTCATAACAACAATTCTTTACACTTTGGAGCAAATAATAATTTACACCGAAATTGGACTCTTGGTAAATTAACATTAAATTATAGTAGGCAACATTAGGTAAATACAGGATGAATCTAACTAAAATCGGCAAAATTATAGAGATTGTAAATCAAATACCAAAATGACTTGAGAATTAAGCCGAGTTTAAGGCTAATAAGTAATAGGCTAGTAATAAAATAACTCTAGTAAAACAGTCCCGATTATTTATCATGAGTACCTATCTATTAAGGATTAAGTAATTGAAAGTGCTTTTTTCATTTTTCTAATAACAGCAACGAATTCACCTTACTGAAATTCATTTTTTGCTATTAAAATGATTAACTTGCCTTTTATATTCGGAAAGAAACATGCAATTTATGACTCTGTTCGTGATTCGCCAATAACAATATATGCAATTAATCACAAATGATTTCGATTTCTTTTAAAAATGTAACGACATCGCTTCATTGGCCGTGACATGCTGTTTTCATCCAAACAATTCTTCAATTTCATTAAAAACACTTAAATCAATAATTCTATTTCATCTACTTACAATGCGTGGTTTTTCGTCACGAGCATGTAATTCGTATTTACACTTTTACATACATAATACGATAGCAAAAACTAGTGAATTGTAAATCGTGATCTAATAATCAAGTTTATTGCCATAATTGGGTAAACAACATAACATATTTCAGAACTGGGGCATGGTATCAATGGGCCATACTTTTGCAATGAAACTCAACGTCGTCGTGTAGTAGTCGTACTTGACAAGTTCGCGTACAAAAGCTCCGCCGTGCTTTCAACACTCGGCGGTAAACTCTAGAACGAGCGACAGACAATATTTGGTGCAGTTGTACGACCGCTCAAAAACTATTTAACTCTACCTGGCCCGAGACACGCCGTTTGATGCAAACATTGGAATATGACACAAACAATCTATTGCAACACAAGCGAGCTACCTGTATCAGAGTTTATATTGCATCTCGTAAGCGAATGTCAAATTATAAGTCTTGGTCAGTTCATTCGAATTCTCAATGACACTATAGTACTAGGTAATATTAGAACGTATTGTACTTAATTTTAGTCATAAATGAGGCTGTTAGGAGTTGTGCAAGCTGTGGTACTGACCTGTTTCTGACGGAGGAACGGGATGAGAGGGTGAGATTCCTCTGGGGCAGGCGGGGCGAGGGCGCGGGCGAGGGCGCCGGCGGCGGCGCGGGCGGCGAGGTCCGCGGCAGGCGCCCGCCCGCGGCCGCCGCGCCAGCAGCCAGCAGCACCACCATCCACAGTCTTGACATCACGATACCGTGCGCACGAGACGCGCGAATCACGAACGTAGTCACACCAGCGGCACACAGCGTGCTATGAGCGGCGCTACGTTCACTTTGTTGTGCGGCGCGCGCCCCACTCTGATGAAAGCGGGCTTTCACTGGGCCCGCTGCGCCCGCGCCGGCCGGCCCGCGGGCCCGCTCGAAATATCATTCGCAGCCTCCGCGAATTAGGACATGCCTATCTGGCTGTAGGCCCTTGCAATTTTATTGGATGCGCAACCTCTATAAATAGGGTGACCAATTCCAATTATTGAGCGGTCCAAATCGATGTTACAACGCGCGATGTAAATATAATTTTTTAAAATCAATAAATTTAATTAAATAAATAAATAATAAATAATAATAAATATCTTACGAGCAAAAGTATGGAATCACCCCTTTGTGTTCCGAGCGGTCTTAAGTACTGAATGACTACGTATTGTATGTATTATATCTATGGTATCAATTTTAAGCTTATAATATCACCTTTAAAATAGTACCATTTTTATTGAATTTCTATTAGTCATTTAGTTCTTATGATCACTCGGAATAAATAGGGTGATTCCATATTTTTGCTCGCGAGTGTATATTTTAGGTAACGCACATGACTCGCTCCTCGCCAGAGCTTTTATCGTAGTGCTATAGGAAGATGCTCGTGATATCGAGGACGAAGGCACGACTATTACCGTGACAAAGGTCCGTTCCAACATCATGAACTCGGTATCACATAGCGTACCTATGTCGGCTGTAGCCAATGCTAGAGTAGGTGCTTGAAGAGAATGCTTGAGGCAAAACGCTGATAGTGATGGCCCGCATTCCCGACTCATATGGCTACCGTGGGCAAAGACAACGTCAGGTTTTTAGTGGGTAGGCCCTGCCCTTCTGACAGGGAGAACCCCACATAACCCACTAACTGTCCCCGCGGCAGGTGGGTATACAAATCAATGTATTTTCCTGACGAAAAAAAAGGTGCTTGAAGAGGCACACGGTCGCAAGATTATTTAGGTCTTGTTAGCTTCTCCTAACGACGCTTCTGGTGGTATGACACGGATGATTAGTTATTGGTTCATACTCCTTTCCCAGTTCCGTTACCTTCTTTCGCCTTGGAAGTCATCGGTGGGGGCTCACGGTTACGGTTGCTCCACCCAGCCCCTTTCTTCACGCAGCTTGAGTAGGCCGCATTGGCCACTGTATGTAACCGAGTTGAGGTTGAACCTTGGGTGTTCAGGGTGGCCTTGGTGTTGGGGCTTGGGGTACGTGTACCTACCACCTACCAGTCAATTTGTGCAATTGTAGAGCTATTAGTTTACTCCTTAACGCTAACCTAACCCACGTGATCTTGGGGTCTAGAATAACCACTGACCCTATCGGTAAATACACCAACTCTTGTAAGTTTTCTCGTGATATAAAAAGTATTAGTCCAGTCAATAAAGCATTATAGATGGAAATCCGTGGAACACAATTTTTGACTTCGGGACTTTATTTAGACTAGTTAGGAGGTGAACATAGCAAAAGTCCCCGCCCTTAGCCCTTGAGCCGCCGGAGAGAGGGGGGTTTATAGGTACCACTTTTCGGTTTTTCGCTTAATCCTCGGAAACTATGCGTCCTAGTGACATGACTACTATGAACGAAAAAAAGCTTATTCAATTTTCTGTAGGTGAGATAGTCAAGTTTTTCTATATCTTGTATAGTTTTCGCGGCATCTGCTCTAGAAGGTCTGTAATATTGGAAATTTTATTTTTGTCTGACATGTTCCCATCAGGAGAAAATTGACTAAATCAACATTGAGCTAATATTCTAGACATGCGGGAGCATGTTAAGCCTAGTTCCAGGGAGGGGACTGCACCGTGCGTATATTTAGACGAACCACTTGGAGCCACTTTTGACTCCTCATCACTCAAAAAGTACTGTGCATTAACACTTCAAATTTGGCTCATCTGTTGAGACTTGCAAGATGAACATCAGCTTCAAATTTCATAAACATACCTCAAACGGTTCTTTAGGTATTGACGTCCAAAAATCTACATGGCTGACCTATAAGACCAAATTCTAACCACTTCCAGATGACCTTGAAGGTTCAAATTTGAAATCCAGATTGGTAGTTGTGTAAATACAAAGGAACGAATAAAAAATCAGTAAATTTTAATATTTCACAGGTGATAGATAGATTTTAGTGCCCTAAATGTCGATTTTTGAACGTCAATACCTAAATAACCGTTTGAGGTATATTTATGAAATTTGAAGCTGATGTTTATCTTGCAAGTCTCAACACATGAGTCAAATTTGAAGTGTTAATGCACAGTACTTTTTGAGTGATGAGGAGTCAAAAGTGGCTCCAAGTGGTTCGTCTAAATATACGCACGGTGCAGTCCCCTCCCTGGAACTAGGCTTAACATGCTCCCGCATGTCTAGAATATTAGCTCAATGTTGATTTAGTCGATTTTCTCCTGATGGGAACATGTAAGACAAAAATAAAATTTGCAATATTACAGACCTTCTAGAGCAGATGCCGCGAAAACTATACAAGATATAGAAAAACTTGACTATCTCACCTGTAGCAAATTGAATAAGCTTTTTTTGGTTCATAGTCGTCATGTCACTAGGACGCATAGTTTCCGAGGATTAAGCGAAAAACCGAAAAGTGGTACCTTTAAACCCCTCCCTCCCCGCCGGCTTAAGGGCTAAGGGCGGGGACTTTTGCTATGTTCACCTCCTAACTAGTCTAATTTAAAGTCCCGAGGTCAGAAATTGTGTTCCACGGATTTCTCTCTACACCGTCGTTAAAGCATTCATTGACTGGACTAATCTACGAATAAACTCTGTTTGTTATGGTGTATCGACCATAACAAACAGGTGTGCTCCTAATACAAAAGTGAAGGCAATCATTTATAATTACGCTGACTGTCCACTTTAAACCACATGGGAATCGCACAAAACTAAATGAGGGATTGAACGAAATCAAAAAAAAATATCTTAATAACCTTTTATTACGAGAATAACAATGAAATAAAATAGCACTCTTCTGTCAACATTTGAAAGTTCAACAATAATATTCGAGGGAGGTTCATTCAGAGGTTTTTATGACTAAAGTTTCGGACAAGAGGTCTTCCTGAGGTAGTTCTTGCCAGAAGGCAGAGGCACCACGGTCACTCCTTGCGGGAAAACCTTCTTCACTTGGTCCTCGGGTAGCGTTGGCAGGACCATGCAGTCGTCACCCATCTGATGAAGAGAGTTAGATTAGTCTACTTTTGTATTGCAGTCGAACATTAATTAGTATCTAGGTCGCGCAACAGGTTGAGGCGAAAGCGCGACAAGTGTATCCTAAAAATCTTGCACGCAACTTGATTCGGACTGGACTGACACTGAATAAGGATATAGGAGCTTTCACCAGCTCGACTCAACTAAGAAACAACCAAATTTTCACTTCTAAGCTTCAATCTAAAGGAGGACGTTGCCAGTTTTCAATAAAACCACATGGGTAAACGAACTAAAGTCGCTGAGATAGCACGACGGATTAGCAAGCTGAAGTGGCAATGGGCAGGGCACATAGTACGCAGAACTGACGGCCGATGGGGCAGCAAGGTTCTGGAGTGGAGCCCGCGTACTGGAAAACGCAGCGTGTGACGTCCACCAACAAGGCGGACTGACGACATCATAAAGGTAACAGGAAGGCGCAAGCCGCTACCAATAAATCAACATGGAAATCATTGGGGGAGGCCTATGTTCAGCAGTAGACGTCCTATGGCTGAAATGATGATGATGATGAACCACATGAGACCTCATTTCCGTTATAAATAAAAATGTTGGATTAAAAAGGTAGGTACTATCGGGGACTCGAACGCCTTGACACCTTAAGGGCCTAAATTGTTTGCACACACACGCTCGATATTGCTCCGCCCCCGTTCATTCATATTTCGGGTCTAAGCAGCGTCGGCGCACCACTGTAGATGTTTGCCCTAGCAAACCAAGCTCTATGTAAAGCAATTAGGATTGAGTATTGCTTATTACCCGCATCCGTAGCGCTCGTTTGGCAACGTCGCATTTTAGTCAATTTGAAACCCAATAAAGAATCGCTACAAAATATTATATGAGGCTTCGTGTAAAATTTGAACTAGCGATTGCCCGCTCGGGTCACAAAATTGCTATCGCACATTCCGAGGTAACTATGCAATTTCCCGAGAAAAAAGTAGCCCTTTCTACAATTATTGTTGATATTATGAGTGTAAATCTCATGATATTAGTTTAGCTAGTTAGGGCGAGAAATACAAAATCATACAGTTGCTTTCGAATTTTACTTATTTAATAGGTATTTAATTTATTCGGAACTTATTTAAACAATATGTTATTGAATTAATTAGTAAAGTGTTAAGGAATATTTGTGGCTTAAAACAATCATTGTAAGATCTGGCTATAACTTTCTTAAATCCTTGAATGTAAATAAAAACTTATACCTGATAGGTTTCTATTTATTTTTAATGCATATTTTGTTTTCCGTTTTAAAGAAACACTTATCTTTAAAACGGAACATCTCACATCCAGGTAATTGGTTATCGTAAATATTATAATATTCAGTTAGTTTTATTTCAAATTCAATTTTTTATTGCACATTAAGTGTCTTTACACAAGGTCTTAAATCAATAACAATTAAACTTCAAACTAAATAATACTTAAACAGTTAACAATGTATAGATAAGTTTGTAAGTAAATATAAGAATTATTTTGAGAGGCATGGTTCAGTAATCGAGCGGAGGTCAATAAAAAGGCAATCAAACAGTCCAATTACTAGCACGGGTCAACACAAATCAATCGGTTATTGATCACGAAACTTCACAAAAAAACAAAGGAGAGAATATGTCGACAGATCGCCAAAGCAAAAAGCAGACAGACCTCGTATAAAAACACAATATTAAAAAAAATACATATCTATTTGTTTGTAACCAAATTCTATTATTAAAATTCTAAGGCTGAGTTGCACCATCTTACTTTAACTTTAACAAACGTCAAAATTCTGTCAAACTCCATACAAAAAGGACCGGTTACCGTTATAGTTACGGTCAAAGTTAGGTGGTGCAACTCAGCCTAAAACTAAGAAAGATTGAAGAAAAAGAAACATTTCGTTTTAAACCTTAACCGTATGACAATAAAGTGCACAATGGTATTTCGTATTGCAACCTAAGCCCTGATTGTCTCTTATTGGTCGTAGTAAAAATATAGTAAAATGCGTAACCAATGGACAACACGCATAAGTTGTAATATTAAGTTAAATTATGACTTAATTTAAAGTTTAGATCACACACATTATAGCCTGACCAGGAACATAAAAACCCTGGCATAGAGGCGCGTCAATCGCATTTGATAGTGCAACACTGAGTACAGTCGTACCTGTGTTAAATTAATAGGCTAACTTTATGTATCAGGATTCAGGATTACGGGCTAATTTGATATTTTCATAAATTAACCAACAAATATTATTATAGGTAACCTGGTTTAAATAAATTAAATGAAACCATCAATCGAGCTAGTTGGATTTATATTATTATTCATCAATAATCAAATTCAGAACTTGAATATTCAACTGCAATGTTTGGTCATGAACGCTTCAACCTCGGTACTTCTTTCCCAATTCCATAAAATTCAACACTTAGAAAGTGACAGAAAATTTTAAAATAGGTAGTTGAAACAAACCAAAGCTAATTTTCATAGTGGACTGTACTATACGATAAACATGACAGTCAATTTGACAACCTTTGTCGGAAACATTATTCAATGAAAATATTGTCCGAACCCTTAGTTTTTCTCTTCGACAAATACTTTAAGACATTGTGTTCCACTTTTCTTTCACGACTATAAAAAGATTTTAGCAATTTATTTCACAAAATCAATTGCGCACATTTAAAATAAAGTTTGTTTACACTTTGACAGCAATAGACTGACATGCAAGGTGACATGTCAATGAAGTTTTCAGTTACTGTTGCCATTAAAAGAAATTAGTACCATTAGTTTTCCGCAACATGGCGAGGGTTTTTATGTTCCTGGTCAGGCTATACACTAGTTTTTATTTCACCTCAATCCATCCAGTATTACCGAAGATAGAGCCTCGAGAAGTTTACGGACCTTTTAAAATTTTCAAAAATTTCCAATATTCGCGCGTGACGTCACAACATGATTTTGCAGCCCCCGCACGTTAACCCATTTACCACTTTTTGTCTTTTACCAACTAAAATAAAATTTTACCTAACTGACAACTGTTGTTAGTTGTCATCGTTCAATCACATTTCAAACTTGGCGCTATAAAAGTAACCATTATTATGCCACCTATTGCCAATTTTGTGCACTATGAAGCCATTTTTACATTTATGCAATTAAATATAATTTTTTTGGAAAAATAACCAAGTTTGTGTCTCTGTGCTCAATAACGAGTAAATAGTCCAGTTATTTGTTAATTTTACTTGGAAAGTTTTCTGGAATTTTTGAAAATTGGTGAACAAATAGATTTCGCTATGTTCTTTCCGAATTTTGTGACCTCGTTTATAGCCGCGCGCGCGCCCACCTTATTGAAAAAAATCCGCCTTAAAAAAGGTTTTTGACAACTACTTTTTTCCTTTTATAATTTTTGGGACATAGACAAGCTAAGAAGCTTTGATAAATGTGATAAATTTCATGTAATGTAAGTTAAATAGATTTAGAGTTGTGAAACAGTCAAATTAATGTACCTG
The DNA here is from genome assembly GCF_004193835.3 of Ostrinia furnacalis. Taxonomy (NCBI): domain Eukaryota; kingdom Metazoa; phylum Arthropoda; class Insecta; order Lepidoptera; family Crambidae; genus Ostrinia; species Ostrinia furnacalis. The sequence goes on along the minus strand of NW_021130809.1, from coordinate 124,347 downwards.
CTAAATTGCGAGTTCTTTTTTCTTTGATCATGGCAGGACACGCTGCCGAGTTTCCTAAATAATTATGCTGAAGTATAAAAAAATTCGCGTTGCTGAAGTATACATTTTTTTTTGTCTTGTTTGTTTCTACATTACATAATTGTATCCTACTATTATTATAAATGCGAAAGTTTGGATGTCTGGAAGTTTAAAATAAAGTAATGTTTATTTCTCACCAACATAACAGATAATATTATGATAACAAACAATCAGGAAAAACAAAAAGTAAGAATGTTGGTGGGTTGATACCTGAACTAGGAAGATTCCTGTGTCTCAGGTTTGTTACTCTTTCACGCAAAATGTACTCAACGGATTTTGATGAAACTGTACAATATTATTGTTTGTAACCCAGATTAACATGAAATAGGAAAGAATGTAACTATCAAAAATCTTCTCTAAGGCAGCATTTTTCCAATTTCGCAACGAGCGCGGCATTCACACTTATCTAACAGACTAACAGAGAGCATAGCGAAATCTATTTAATTAATCACCAATTTTCAAAACTCACGGAACACTTTCCAGGTAACCACGTTAATTCGTACCAAACGACTGGACTATAATAAAATTGATATAAAAATTTGGGTACATCTTCTCAAAAACAAAAGAACTGGTGCTAAAAGGGTTAAGTGACGTTTTGACATTTGTAGAGGGCCTTGTAGAAGGGGAGGCTATGGTGCTGAATGTGGATTAACTCGAGTGTCATAGTAACTTATTAGACTGCTAAGCTTGATGATAAAAAGAAAAATATTTTTTTCAATGTACATATTCTGGTCATAAGTTCTGTCATATGATAATATCTTTTAAATTTTGAATGAAGGTTTCAAAAACATTTTTACTGAATTAGAATTAAAAAAAAAATGTGCGATAGTTCGAATTTTATTTTATGTGTAGTGGACGCATAAAGAAGTCCGAACTGTAGTTGTCACGTTGCATTGCTACGCGCCAAAGCAGATTTTCGTTGTGCTGAAAAAATTTAGTTTATCTTTTCATTAAATGATAGGTATAGGTGTACCAGAATCTCATGGCAAACAAAAATATTGGAAAAGTGTGTCTTTCATATGGCTAATGTCTATGGCTTTATTGTCACCTGTCAACGTAAATCAAGTGAACTGTCAGTCGCTGCAGAAATTTTGTAATCTCTTCATGCCTATTTGTTATTTTTGTGAAAAAGTCGAAAAAGCTCAAACAATGCAATGTAAGCAATGTAAAAAATGTTAAAGTTGTTAAATAAACTTTTATTTATTTATTTTATTTATTTAAGTCATATTGTTTTCAATGTGTATTGTAAAATAAGGCATAATTCAAAGTCAATCTTTGATTTTAAAGCGCGTCGTTGAGTTGACAGTAAGTTGGAGTGAAATTGGATACATTTAGTTTATTACCTAACTGCGTCAGAAGGAGGATATTTTTTAATATTATTCTTATAATAGCTGCTTTATCGGGGGTTTCAGGTGTACCTCATAAATTGGTGCAGAGGAATGGTGAAAATGTTATGACCATGTAAATAAAATTGAAAAAGATTTCATCAAGTAAGATGTAAGATAGAATAATTGAAATGGTGGAAGAGCAATTTATAATAAATAACTCTTTATCTTGATCATCTATTGAAGAAAAGTGTAATCCTTGGAATCGTTTTCTAGTTCTAAATGAAGTGATTAGTTATAAGTATGATACATAATAAAATTAGTTACATAAAGTAATATACGATTTACTTATTTTTCAAGACATTTTCCTATTATATTACTGACGGGATTGCTACCATGTACCTTAATTTTGAGTTTCCAATATTTCGGCACTGTTGCAAGCGCCATGGTCACGGAGTAATTGAAGAAATTAAAACCAGACATCGTTGAGATGTGCGTTCAAAAGACCTGAGATTTAAAAAAATCCCACGTTTTGTTTGAACAGTAAGCGAAAAAAAAGTGACTTGAAAATAGAATACAAAATGAGAAGGTATGGTAAATGATAAGTCTTTACCAATGAAGAAGCAGAAGTTCAATTTCATGTGACCTCCATCTAGGCTAGATTCCATCGTCACTCAAAGTTTGGCTGCGGTCTCAAATTTGGGCTTAATTGAGGTATTTTTTGGGTGAGAGGCATAAGAACTAATGCCGTTTTATATCAAAAATTCATACTTAGAGGTAATCAACCAGGTACAAANTGTACCTACAATTAGTCTTTATTCACATTCGCTGTAAAAATCCACATCCATACCGATGAAGAAAATCTTGTTATCGTTACCAACGGTAGGTACTGTAGAGGCGGCTTCAACTTTAAACAAACATGTTCAGTCGTTGATACATCACACGTTTTTGGCCGAGAAAAAGCGGTGCGCATACGTGTAATGTGAGAGGATTGACAAAACCTAGGGCAGTGGTTCCCAACATGAGTTCCACGCAAACATCCCTGGTGTCTTAAATGTGTTCAATAGACCATAGTGTACAAAATAAAATACAATTATTTAATATCGTTATCCGAGGATTATGGTAAAATGGATCTATGGGTCCATTTTTATCAAAGGGAGCCACTGATTTTTTAAGGTACATTGACATTCCTACACAGCATTTGTATGAGCCACAAGGTCGGTATATGTCTAAGCTTGAGCATTTATTTGAATACTAGCTGACCCGGCGAACTTTGTTCCGCCTTAATGGCAATAAATAAGCAGACTTTTTTTAATTTTGAACGGGATAAAAAGTATCCTATGTCCTTCTCCTGGCTCTAAACTACCTCCCTGACAATTTTCAGCTAAATCGGTTCTGCCGTTCTTGAGTTATAAGTGGAGTAACTAACACGACTTTCTTTTATATATACACAGTGTGAGTCACGTTAAAGTGTACATATCAAAATAGATGAAACTAGACCTATTTTTATCGACAAAAAAGAGGTCAAAAAATTTTTGAGATTTTTTTTTAATTTTTTATAGAATTTTTTTTCTTTCAATTACTTATTGTAAAGAAAACATAATAACTTTTAAACTAAGCGGTATATCTTGATACAATAAAAATAGTAACAATGCTAAATAACAGGCAATACTAAAAAAATACATAAAATACACAAAAAAGGCCAATAAATAATAAAAAATTATACTTTTTGAAAAAAATCCGCTTAAAAAATCGTGTTTTTTTGGTTATTTGATAAATTTCTCCAAAAAATGCCCCTATAACAGGTAGTTTTTATTACTTTGTATTATTCTCTATCATATTACCTTCGTAAAACGAAAAATTGCATGTCTCTATCCCTAAGCATTTTAGTTAAAATTAAAATTGTCTCTACCTGTAGCGGAGAATAATGTTGTGGCAGGCCTTTGTTCAAACGATCATAGCAAATGTTGTGATAGGTATAGAGACATGCAATTTTTGGTTTTACAAAGATAATACGATAGAAAATAATACAAAGTAATAAAAACCACCGGTTATAGGGGCACTTTTTGGAAAAAATTATAAAATAACCAAAAAAACACGAATTTTTAAGCAGATTTTTTTCAAAAAGTATCATTTTTTATTATTTGTTGGCATTTTTTGTGTATTCTATGTATTTTTTTAGTATCGCCTGTTATTTAGCATTATTACTGTTTTTATTTTATCAGGATATACCGCTCAGTTTAAAAGTTATTACGTTTTCTTTACAATAAGTAATTTGAAGAAAAAAAATTCTATAAAAAATTAAAAAAAAATCTCAAAAATTTTTTGAACTCTTTTTTGTCGATAAAAATAGGTCTAGTTTCATCTATTTTCATATGTACACTTTAACGTGACTCACACTGTATAGATAGTGTTAGTTAGTATCGAACGTTAATAATACCTTTCAACGTAATACTGATGCTAAGGATCACAAGAACAATCATGGAGAGTATAGGCTGGCATGTCACGAGAACTATTAACTAATGAAATAGTCGACTTATTTTTAAGTTTACACAATATTATGTAAAATACACAAGATATTCACCTTCCAATCGACAGGAGTCGCCACCTTGGCTCGGTCGGTTAGCTGCAATGAGTCCAGGATTCGCAGTATTTCACTGGAAAGAAAAGGTACTTGATTAATTACAGAACGACTGGTGAGTTAATGGTTTTCTACCGCTGTATCAATGATACGGGGCCCCCGGGCTACAAGGGTCCCCAGGGCTAGATGAACCATTAGGTAAAGTAGGAAACAGTCTAGGGGTCCCAGGTTTTTTTTTAAATCTTATCAGGGCCCGGAATAGAGGGGGCCCCCCTTCTGCTCAAAAACAAACATTTTGATTCGCGTCGTGAGCGGCGCGTCTTTGTTTAGCGTCTTTATCCACCATACCATGGCGATCTTGCATTGGGTACAAATCTGAAAATCATTGGGGAAGGCCCGTTTTCAGCAGTGGGCGTCTTGTGATGATGACTTACTCAAAGCGCGCGCTGTGAGCGGCATCCCGGCGGTATCCAACTCGTCTTTATCCACCATGCCCAGCTGCATGGCTATCTTGCATTGGGTACGGGATCTTCCGCGTTTATAATATAAGTAGCACTCTTAATCAAATGACGGCAAGGTAATGGAAAACCAATGTTCTGGGGTGAAAGTCACGTACGGGCGACCGCAGCTTTGGGCGTCCACCCACTAGGTAGACAGACGACCTAATAAAGGTAGGAAGGCGCTGGAAGCAAGCTGCCACCTAAACCGGCCAATCTGGAAATCATCTGGCTGAAATGATGATGACGGTGATGACTTACTCAAAATTCCGTCCCGTGGTGGCTGGATACAGCAGCGACAGCCTAAACTTCTTGTTGGGGTCCACCACGAACACAGCGCGCGCTGTGAGCGGCATCCCGGCGGTATCCAGCTCATCTTTGTCCACCATGCCCAGCTGCATTGCTATCTTGCGGTCCTCATCTTCAATGATGGGGTACGGGAACTTCTCATCTTCATTGTAACCTTGAGACAATTTCAAATATTTTAAAATGTGTAATTGCCATGGCCTTGTTTGGGATAAGGTAATATCACAGAATAATAATAAGTACTACGTACAGAAGTTTTACTTCGCGAAGGTATTTAAAAAATGTATGCTCAATGTCATTAACAATATGGTGTAATTTAGCCTGTCTCAAGAGTCAAGCACCATTTTGTTGACAAACGTCGGAGATCGGCACTGCGCCGAAGCTATAGGGCTGACTTCGGTAAAATGATGTGACGTGAGGTGCCAAACTGCGGGAAATGGCGGAGGAAATACATAATTTAACATGAATTATCATGAATAATATTAACTACTTATTTACCTCTCAGTGTCTTGCGGCAACTTAAAAAAGTACATTCTGTTTTTATTATTATTTAGGCAGTTAAATACTGCACAGTATTTAGTACACCATTTTCTTTATTTTCTTCCATCATAAACAAGAATACGCATGCGTGAGCCAATGTTCGCTCGTATGTGAGGCCTTGTCGAATAGTATCCTGTAGGTGGGCCATCGTACGTGTTTTGTTTTCGATGTAAACTCGCGGAGATGAACAGGCCTGGTAATATCTTTATTCATTTATCGACAACAGACCGTAAGAGCGTTTGTTAATCTAGACACGAAAAATGAGGGTTTCCCTACGTCACTGGCGAGTAAGGTCCTATCACTTGCTTGTGGCTAAGGGCGCCAACTGGTGAGCGCAATCAAGGAAAAGCTCATTTATCGTCTCAGGATTTGAACCTGACCTGCCAGTCTCAAATGGCAAATGCAAATGTATGGGGTTCTAATCGTTTAAAATCGATAAAATTCCAATAAAAGAGAACTTACATGCGATTCACGCTTTTCTTAAAACTTTTGGCTATCTATGACATTGACATGGATAGAACGTAAGACACGTGCCTTGATACTCTAATCATTTTCGCGATAAACTATCGTGAAGATACAGTATCGTAAAGATAATATTGTTTTGCATGGAGACGCAATCTCCAATCTTACTTTTAAAAAAGTTGATCCAATTAACCCGTTTTTATGGTTTATCATTCTCTGTTGCCCATGATCAAACATTTTCCCATAACAGTATACAAATAAGCTACAATTGATGAAGAGGAAACTGTGTAAATTAGCTCACAAACTCGTAATTTCGTGTCCAATAGGCTCCAGAAGGCAACGCGCGAGGTATTAACGGGTAATTCTTTTTTTTTTCATTATGTTACCTAGAAGTAACGACCACAGAAGGCGAGGTTTTAATGCGTAATACTTTTTTGGCAGTGAGTATGTTACCTGGAAGTAACTACCACAGAAGGAAAAAGACAAATTAAAGGTAAAGAATGAAATAAATAAAGGCAATAATTATAGCCATAGCGTGGGCAGGCTTCCCACTAGGTGGACCGACGATCTGGTGAAGGTCGCGGGTGGCGCCTGGATGCAAGCGGTGCAGGACCGGTCTTTGTGGAAATCCTTGAAGGCCTTCCAAAAAGGCCTTCCGCCCTTGTCCAGCAGTAGACGTCTTTTGGCTGAAACGAACGAACGAAGAATAGCCAAACACTCTTTTGTTTCATACCTGCATAAGTCTTGATATCTTTGCACCATTCTACATGAGAAGCGACCGAATCACAGGATAATCCAATCACTTTCACATTGCGTTTGGCGAACTCCGGCAGCAGGTTGAGTACTCGTGCCAGTTCAGTCGTGCAGACAGGAGTAAAGTCAGATGGATGAGAAAATAAAATGCCCCATCTGGAAACAAAGTAAAACTTCAAATAAAATTTATTGATGAGTTACATTTGTTGTGCATTTTGAAAACATTTATGTCCTTGTATGATTTTAAGCTCATTCTGTTCTCCAAACTGTGTGTAATGTGAAGAACTGAAGAGTTGAAGAGTCCATGATAGATTCATTGTGCATTGCTTACATACATAAATTGCCTGCACTAGACAGAGCATGTTGCATTTTAATAAGCAAGCACTCACTAAATAGCTATGAACAAGATATGAAAAGAAACTATACAATAAAAGTATAGTCAAAGTCAAAGATTAAGATTGTATTCAGTACTTAGGTCCTTTCATACATCTATTGACATTAGAGCCAACTTACTTGAGCGTGGACCATGTAGGTAATACAAATTCAAATGCTTACTTGAGCATGGACCATGTAACACAAATTCAAATTCTTAATTTAGTATGTAGGCCATTTACAGGACACTTAACATGTCGCAATATAGTTTTGCCCTACCAGCACTTTGAAACGACAAGTATGTAAACAATATGAAAAATCCATTCATCCAGTCCACCACCCACCCAGACAATGTTTGTGGTGGCAGTGTGTACTTTGTAAAATAAATGGTAGGTAACTTCGGTGAAACTTACACAAAGTGGAATTTTGTAATGACACCTTAAGGGAAATTACTCATAATACTGGTAGATAGAAAATTTTACTCAAAAAAAACATTTCTTTATTTTTGAAAAGAAAGAGAACTGAATTCAAAGATTTCTGAATATTTGCTTGCCACATCTGGGAATCGAATGAAATGTATTAAAAATTACGCCCTATACTTTTATTGCTTCCATCATTAGGGTTAATTAAAGATTAAATCTCTTTCAAAAACTTGAAAATCAAATGAAAGGAAAACCATGAAATCATTATTTTAATTATTTACAAAAAATAGTATGGCATGGAGGTGAATGTTCAGAATATTTTGGATATCTTTGAATGCTTTATCTTTTCAAAAAAATTTGTTTTGTATGAGTAAAATTTTCTATGTACAGTACCTACTAAGAAAAGAATACTTTTTATTCAGGTGGAATTACAAATTTCCACCCTGTATACTTTCCTAATTTATTGAAAAGAATTTATATTGCAAAAATACAATAGAAACTTACAGCTACCACAATTGTGGAAACATTATGTATGAATGAGACAGTGTTGCCAGTCGGGTCTAGTCAGAAACAGTCAGAAATTACCAGAAATATAAAAAAAAGNGGGTGCGGAGCGATGATTGTGTAAGGTTGTTCATGGATGGAAAATGAATTCAATTGATAATCTAAATACGAAAAGTGACCAGCGCCCCGATTACGGTAACTTTTATAACGTCTACAATCCAGACGCGTTTCTGATTCTGCGATACGATTGGTCAAAACAGCTGACGTACGCTGTTGAACGACCAATCGTATCGCAGAATCGAGAAGCGTGTCTGGATTGTTGACGTTAAAAATTACCGTAATCGGGGCTCAGTCGTATAAAAACGTTTCATGGATTTGCGTTTTATTATCGAAAAACATTGGCTAAAACTCATTTTTCTTAACAAATAATAAATCAAATTCAAGTTTAAATGCACTTTATGACATAATTTTTAAATTGTCACTATTAATATTTATTTTTTAATGAATAACCTGTAAAGTTAATTCTACAATTTCTGAAAAATCACCTAAAAGTAACCTTTTCATAAGTGTAACCTAAAAGTAACCACAGCAGTTCAAAAGTAACCAAAAAGGTTACAAAAGTAACCTTCTGGCAACACTGGAATGAGAGTAGGGTATCGTGTAGGGTAGGGTGTTGGTGATTTGTGATTGTCTTCGTCTAAAGATTACAAAATAAATTTACTTTTACATGAAATTTTGTGGAGATGCAACAAGTAAATTGTAGTATTCAACAAATCCCTTGCAGTGCAGAAGGTGAAAACAATTTCAAAACTAAATACTCACGAGTCTCCAAGCCAGTTGTGGAAGTTTATCACTCCTTCTGTAGTATTTGCAGAGAAATTGGGGAAAACATCACCAAGTAAAAGCATTTTAGGTTAGCTAACCGCCACGAAAACTGTGGGTATTCAATGGATTAAACGTAATTCGTAGCTTTAGCGTAGCTAAAGTTTGGAAGAGGAACTGAAAATCTGACCACTGAGTTGTCGGAAAGGAAACAATGAAAGACTCCTTCTTTTGTTTTGCTTTTCCACAAAAACGAAGGACGAAGCAGAAGTTTACATTGCAACGCCGGATACTAGTGATGTCTACTCCATAGATATGAATAAATAAATGAAATGAAGACACGAGAGTCACGATACTCACGATAGAATGCTTGTCAATCCTTTATCGAAATTCTTGTTTAATAATGAATTTATAATAATAATTCCTTCCTATACCTATAAAATTAGCGTATTTTAATATCTTACTAATAATAAATACGAAACTTTGTATGATACTACTGAACGGATTGTGATGAAACTTTACAGTATTATTTTTTATAGCCCCCCCCCCCTATTAAATATCATACAGACATCATTCTTTTTTATTTGAAATTTAATTTCAAGGGCTTACTTTTACTTATACCTAAACAAAAAATTTAAATTTCATAAAATTTTAATTTGTGTTTGATTACAAAATCGCAAAAATGTTAACTTAGTATGGAGTATTTTTTTCTGTGAAATTCAATCAATTTGAATCAATTAATATTACTGTACTACCACCGATTATCGAATAATTTATCTATTATAAGGTATCCCAATTTATTATGCAATTTTAAATGTGGGAATGTTATTTTAAATTTAAAATTGAAATAATTTATAATTGAAATAATAAAGCGTTATCAAAATTGACGTGTACGGCGATGTGGCATTGCACCACTATTAGGGTATTTCGCCGAAACAGTAAATTTTCTGTGTCCAGGCAGGCGAACACATTCATGTTTTTAAACTACAAATAATACCGCAGAAAAACTTAATCAAAAGTCGTTTTTCTAATTTCCTTGTTATGTCCATTACTCTTGTTTGCCAAAATGAAGGCACATTATAACAAATTGAAGTGTAATTAATTCATTCTTATACCACTCTCTTTATATTTGAGAAACGTTTGGCTATCGGAAAATAAAAACTTTAAATGTCAAATACTTAAAGGAAGGAAATAAAGTGAAGTTAAGCTCTTGTCCGAGTCAAAAGTATAATTTCCCTGGGTCTTCTTTTCGACCATTGTAGTAACGAAACGAAAGAACTTAGAATGTAATGCACTGCACCGTTACACTCTGCTATTTCGTCCCAAGAAGCCATCGAGGCAGGACAGTACTTCGTTGATCAGTTTCGCGACAAATCGCATAAGTAGGTCCCTCCTTGGGATTTTGTTTACTAAAATGTCAAATTTTTTTTGACGGTTTTTTGCAGCTAAACAATGGATTAATTTTATTGTTTATTTACACAAATGTAGTGTCTGTAGGGGTAAACCCATGATTTAAATAGTAAATGCATAGGGTAAATAGGTTTTTGTCTGTGGTGTCTTTTAGGCATAAATCTAATTTCTTTGGCCCTAACTTCCATTTTTTCCGTGGCATAAAATGGCCTAGGAAGTTATAAAAGACCATTTTTAATTCGGCGTAAAGTAAAATTTTGAGTATTTCTTTATTGGAATAAGTTTAAAATTTACATTTTTTAAGAAATGGGTATCAGAATAGATAGAACAACTTGTTTTTAACTCTTAACTCAATCTACTGAATTTATCTTCCTTAGTTGTGTAAAAGGTCGTAATGATACAATATTCATTGGTGTATATTTGCTTGCGAAGGTACACAAAAATGGGTCGAACAAAACAAAAAAGGAAACCACAGAAGAAAACTTAGAGGAAAAAAATATTTATAATAATTTCCTTGGCTACCAAAAATTCATGACCTTATAACTTTGTTTATAAAACGAATTATGACACCCCTTTTAGATATATTTGCTTAGTTTTTGCTACTTAATATTGGCAAAATTGACCATTTTTGGCGAAATACACAATAAATCATTACAAAACACTTTTTGTTTCAATTTAGAAGTTTTAGACTCACTGTGAAATAGCTAACTATATTATTTAATTAATTACTACATTTACAAATCACTTTTTTATTTCAATTAAGATGTTGTAGACTTTTATCAATCACAAAATCTAAGAAATACGTCTTTAAAAAGTACTAATTTATTACTGAAATAAAATAATTTTTATCGATATATTAACGAGTTCTTGATCAACACAAACATCCCTAAAATAATGACAACGCAAACGTCATTTTACAATAATGTTGCCGAAAAGCGCGGGAAACGTCAAGCTAGGCGGTTGTCTCAATTTTTGCTTTTGCTATTTTTATAAATTAACTAGTAAATAGAGATCAGTTAAGTAGTGGAGTGTAGTATATTTATGTTTATCTTTCTATTTATTTATTAGTTAGTGATTTTGGCAGTGCTCTGGTAAGTTTTTACCTCTTTCTCTGGTTACATGAACGACCCAGACGAACCTGGGGGCTCCGTCCCCCAGGTTTCGTACAATGTCACTATAGGTAATAATTATTCAGCATTAGATACTGAAAGTTCATGCACGGATGGCTCCGAACATTCTCAAAATAAATCCAAACGTTTAAAACGGGCCTCTGCACCTAGATTGTGTAAACACTGTAATAAAAAGAGGAGACGTCATCATAAAAGTTCTACAGTTCCTTCACTTGATACATGTGACTGTCACTCGGAATCTCATTCCGACATGCTAGTTCAACCAAAACAGCACTCGAACAAATTCAATACCTGAAATAATATATGATTTAGATATCCCTAAAAATTCTCTTGACGCTAAATATAAATTTAACTTAATTATTGAAGATAATTGGGCCGATTGGCATCATATATATAGCGATGCATCCAAACACTCCAACGATGGTGTGGTCGGAGTAGGGCTTTTCCATCATCAGTATGGTATTCATGAAAAGGTCAGATTACCTCCTGAAACATCAGTTTTTACCGGGGAGTGCTGTGGAATTTATAAAGCCATAGAATATGTCCAAATTATGAAACTGAAAAAAACAGTAATTTTTGTAGATTCTAAAAGCGCTTTACAAGCCTTAGGAAAATTTCCCTTTAAATGCAATAGTCAATACCCAATTGTAATCCAATGCAGAGAGTTGCTTCATAGATGTTCTATTTTGGGGTACAAAATAATCTTCGCCTGGATTCCGAGTCATAGCCACATTTTCGGTAATGAAAAGGCTGATAAATTTGCCAATGAAGCTGTTGTGAATGGTGATATGATTAGTTATAAAAATTACTGCCATGACCTTTTGTCCCTCCCTAAGTCCTACTTGCGTGAATCATGGGAATTGGATTGGGCGCACAGCAGTGCAACCAAAGGAAAATGGTACAAGCTCATTCAACCTACCATTCCTATAAAACCATGGTTTTTTAAAATGAAACTGGGAAAGATTTCTACCTCTAATATTATCCGTATGAGAATTGGCCATGCTTGTATACCTACGCATCTTTTTAGACTTAAAATTGTGAATTCTGATTTGTGTGAGTGTGGTACTGGCACAGGTGACTTAAATCATCTGTTTTTCACTTGTCCATTACATGACCGATCCTCTTTCATCGAATCCCTTAAATCTTTAAAAGTACCATTTCCTACTTCCATAGCCTGCCTCCTAAATATGCATGATAATATTGATATTTATAATACCCTTTCTGTATATATGAATAATAATAACATTAAAATTTAATTTTTATGTACATATCCTGTAACATTACTGTAACTGTCATGTAATTGTAACATAATATTTTATCATCCTGATTAAAATATTTTGTTCTCTCCTTTACTTTCCTGAACCTTTGCACATTTTTTCCGTTTTCCCTTTTTTTTTGTTTGTTTTACTTTCCTATACGTTTCCCTACCTTTACCTTACCTCGTCGTGGCTGACGCACAAGCCGTGCATGCCATAATAGAAAAAAAAAAGACAGACAGACAGACAGACAGACAGACAGACAGAGTTACTTTCGCATTTATAATATTAGTTGGGATAAATTCAATTGATCTAAGATTAAATAATCGGTAAACTAGTATAATTAAAAATCGATAATCATTATTGCGTTAACTTAATACCGTTTGCAGTTTGCAGTCATCTATTTATAAAATAGCAGAGAGAGGCGTTGTTGACTTGATTCATAGTTTCTTTCAGACAATGGAGATAGCCGCATTACGATTTTTGTATAACATAATATTTGTATATTTTTCTAGATAATGTACTGAAAAAATGCAAGAATAATGTTCCGATTGACTACTTATGATGACGATTTTTTTTTATTAGAATAAGTTGTCTTATTTGCAAAAAAATGAAACAGCTAATATTAAATTGAAATAATATCGATTGATAGTCAATCGATTTTATCGTGGGTTGACAATTTGTGAAATGTGCCCCACATCACTATTTAATCAATGGCGTCACCGTCAATGACCCAGCCCGCTACGTGATTATTGTAATTTCCAACTGTATTTACAACGTGTTGAAGTTAATTTTATAGTTTGATATTGTTATAACTTCGCAAGGTAAGTGTTATTCTAATTCTATAATGCTTTTGTTTTGATAAACCGGATATCTAACTAAAGTTGTGTTCCGACTCAACACAAAATGGACGTCAAATTGTATTGTGACGTGATTATGTAAAAAATAGTTATCAATATTTATTCAGACTCGAAAAATCTAAGAAATTAACCATCTATGTGCTTCATAAGTTCATAATACCAGTGATAATCTTTGTGTACACACCCACGCGAAAGGAATGCGAAGGTGTAGAAGGTAATGTCGGGTCGGGCCTACTATGGCAGCCTGTGATGGGGCATGGCGATGATTCGACAGGCTTGCGCTCGGGGCGCGTAGTGATAGTGCAAGCTGTGCTTAGTGGCGAAATTAATTATTGTTTTCATAGCTGAAACACAAGAGACACGCTGCTTTATTTACATGACAGTCAATAGGGTCAATGCCCTCGTTTATTCGTGCCCAAATCGTGTTAGTTTCTTGTTTTAGCTATGCGACTTATTTGGGACAGCTTGTGTTAACGTTAATATTAATAACTGATCATAATTGTTACATTCCTTGACTTGTTTACATACCAAGTTGAAAAGGTATAGGTTGTGAAATGCACAAACTGTCACCATGCTATTATTCTACAGTTGTAGGCTTAAAAACAATGTATGTTTCATTCATCAAAATGCACCTAATGCTAAATCAGCCATTGTTTTCCTGTTGTGACAGTGATGAGAATGTTTAATAAACAAAGAAGGTTTAATCCAAGCTTTGCTTATTCAGCTTTACCTGTTCCAATCTGGGTGCACAAATCTTAAAAATACTCCCTGATTACCTCCTTTTAGTATGAATGTATAGGAATTTTGCATACTCCACTGACTCATAGTCATGTTGATATTGCAGCATATTTTTCCAAACAGCAGGGGTGCTAAAAAGTGGCTGTCACTTAAATTTTTCATTAAAAGTAAATACCTACTTACATTGTTTTATTGTGAAGAGTGTTCCCATATTTAAAATATTTTTATGCTTATGCGAATTCACATACACAATAATATATGTATTATAGGGTTAACTCAATTCTAATTATATTTGAATGTCTTATCACAGAAATTAAACATTTAAACTATACTATTTATTTATAGGAAATTAATGCTCAGAACTATAAACAAAATGCTTTCTTTGATGGCTTCATAACATCACCACAGTCTCATTAATTAATTAGTTTCTAATGATTACTTAGTATTATTTGTTCATCAATATACAAAAGTATATTTATGAAACCAATTACTCAGAGCATTAATACCTATTTTATTAGTATGTAAACTTTTTGATTTCATATATATTTATCTTATTTTATTTATTATTTATAATGTTTCTCATGTTATTATTTTCTTATGACTGTTATGAATGCTAAGCTAAGCGACATTATTTGCTGCAATGTGTTTATAGTCTATTTCTATTTTGTTTTATCTGCTGCTGCCAATTATAACCATAATAAAGCTACATAGTTTATATTATAATTATTATCATCTTCTAAACGGTAGTTTCTTTTGTTACAGGCAACTTCATTAGTGTTGCTATGGTGAGCGAACTCTTCCAATATTCAAGACAAAGCTAGAAGTGACTATTAACTAAAATATTTGTTGTGAAGTTACCAAGTATTAGAATAAAATGCAGACTATCAAGTGCGTAGTTGTGGGCGACGGTGCTGTCGGAAAGACATGTCTGCTCATCAGTTACACGACAAACAAATTCCCCTCCGAGTATGTTCCCACAGTTTTCGATAACTACGCAGTTACAGTCATGATTGGTGGAGAACCATACACACTGGGTCTCTTTGATACTGCAGGTATGTTTTGTTCACTATATTTGTTGATATTCATGATTTTCATTTGTTAACTTAGACTTATTCGTTTCCCATTTTGTTTGCAGGTCAGGAAGATTATGATAGACTGAGACCATTGAGTTATCCCCAAACGGATGTTTTCCTTGTATGTTTCAGCGTGGTAAGCCCTAGTTCCTTCGAAAATGTCAAGGAAAAGGTAATTGTTATTCAATTACATTTATATTGTTGAAATAAATCATTGTTTTGTATCAAAATATTATGCTACGTGAGTTTTGCAATGCTCAATGCTATGAATGTTTCAGTGGGTACCGGAAATCACTCATCATCAGCAGAAAACGCCATTTTTGTTGGTGGGAACACAAATAGACCTGAGGGATGACCCAGCAACAATGGAGAAGCTGGCCAAGATAAAGCAAAAGCCCGTCTCACTAGAGCAGGGTGAAAAACTTGCGAAGGAGCTAAAAGCGGTCAAATATGTTGAGTGTTCTGCTCTCACGCAGGTATGCAGTATTTTTTGTTCACTACATGATATTTAAACTAATCTGGACTAAAAAGTGTTATAACTGGACTCCAATAGTGCTAATTCCTCGCAATTGCTGTTAACTCATTAAAAGACCAAAGTGTAAATAGTGAAAACAGTGAACAAAAATCTAACTGAAACCTAACCTCAAAATTTCAAAAAGTGTTAACGAATTTCTCTCTTTCGTGTGAAATAAAAACAATGTTTGGAAGAAATAGCTTTGAAAACGGATAATTAATAAAGTAGCAACAATGTCGAACAACGACAATATAGTAAAACCATCTTGTGAACCATCCAAATCAGTTCTTGTAAACAAACAACTTGTTCAACAAGTGTTCCATAAGGGGCTATTTGATATGGCTACTCGACCCAAAAGTAATTCAACTGGAGATATACATAAAATAGCAGGTCCTGAAACAATTACCAAACAAAATACAGATAACTGCAATATCCAAACAAATAATTGCCAGCAGTCCCTAGAACAAACAGTAAATCATCCCTCCTCCGAGACTAGCGGCGATATAATCAACCAAGCTAAAACACATCATATCCATTGGCAAAAAGTTCCAACAATGAACCACAAAAGAAATCGCTCCCCAGAGCAAGCAATTAGTACCCATAAGTTTCAGAAAAGAAGTGAAACTAGACAACAAATGTTCAACAAAAACAGAGCAACTGTAGAAACCACTAATAGTTTCTCCCTACTCAGTGAAGACGTAGACCAAGAAGAAAATGATATAATCAATACAACAATTCCCGCCAAGCCAAAGAGAATTTCAAAACCACCCCCCTATACACAGCGGACCTACCATGCAATACAGATGTAGTAACAGCGACATATGCAGATGACACCGCATGTCTTGCAAGTCATAAAGATCCGGCTTTGGCATCAGAAAAACTACAAAATCACCTGTATGAAATTGACGAATGGCTGGAAAAGTGGAGAATAAAGCCAAATGTTACTAAATCTCTACAAATAACGTTCACACTCCGCAAAGGAGACTGCCCAGCTGTAACGTTACGGGGGCAACAACTGCCTACAGAAAATTGTGTAAGATACCTGGGACTCCATCTAGACCGGAGGTTAACCTGGGCAACCCATATAAAAACAAAGAGAAAAGAAGCAGATTTACAATTTAAGAAGTTCTACTGGCTGATTGGGAGACAATCATCCCTCAGTTTAAACAACAAAATGCTGGTCTATAAATGCATAATAAAGCCTATATGGACTTATGGGATTCAACTCTGGGGATCTGCCAGTAATTCCAACCTTGAAATCCTCCAAAGGTTTCAGAATAAAACACTGAGGGCAATCTCAAATTCACCATGGTTCGCTAGAAATGTAGAGATACACGAGTACTTGGAGATGCCGACAGTCAGGGAGGAGGTGAGCAAATACTGTACCAAATATAAGGAAAGGCTAAAACATCACACAAACCAACTTGCTAGAGAAATTGTGGAACAAACCCACAAGACCACCACAAGACTGAAAAGATGGCAAATATTACAGTTGGACCAAAGATGCTAGTGGCTTGGACTGAATATTGGAAGGCTGGACTAGATTGCTACGTGAATTAGTAAAAACCGAGGGAGAGAATTTACTGGAATACCCCTCCTCATGAACACAAACAAAAAAGCAAGACAAAACATCTGATTATGACCTAAGTCGATTGCAGATATAAAAAGGGGAAAAAAAAAAAAAAAAAAACATGATATTTTAAAATGATTATTAGTAATTGATGTAGCAGTTACTGTAATCTTTTCTTGTTCAATGTTGTCTTCCATGTTATGTCTGAAGCCTATTGACTAAGATATTTAATTTTATATTGTGATGTATTCCAGAAAGGGTTGAAGAATGTGTTCGACGAAGCAATATTGGCGGCGCTGGAGCCCCCAGAACCCGTCAAGAAAAGGAAATGCGTACTGTTGTAATGCGCTGGCGCACCGCAACGCGCGTCCCACGCGGCGCGACACCAATAACAAACTTATACTAACATACACTGTAATATTCAACTTATTTTTATCAATTTACAATTACTGAACACAAGCCATAAATAAAAATAATGAATATTACAGTCGCTAAACATGCGTCTTAAAGCTGGACATATTCTATTCAGGCCTGACAGTTTTCCATTTATTAATAATTAATATTATCTAAAGGACATTTTTATACTATGTCATTTGTCTTTGATATAAATTAATTTTTATTTATAATGAATAAGCCATTTATACCAATATTATTATTATGCATTATATTACATAAAAAGGATTGTCTTCGAAAATTTAATTAATACAAAAAAAATTGTAATATGCATTTAATATACTATCATTTAAATGCAGATTGTATTATCATCAAGCTAATAAATTTGATAATAATTCAACAGTCACATGTTTGCCGGACTGTATTTAGCAACATGATGCACAACGTTTGCTATGCACAGTGCAAACTTGCATTTTATTATTATTATTTCAGTGAACTAGAATGGAGTC
This sequence comes from Ostrinia furnacalis, assembly GCF_004193835.3. Classification (NCBI taxonomy): domain Eukaryota; kingdom Metazoa; phylum Arthropoda; class Insecta; order Lepidoptera; family Crambidae; genus Ostrinia; species Ostrinia furnacalis. Next base: position 106,232 of record NW_021130809.1, on the reverse strand, counting down.
TTATGTTAATCATATTTTGTAACGCCTGTCGAGCGACAGCCGTCCATTTGTGTCATTTATAATTTCAATGTGTTCTTATTATTTTAATAATGTTTTTAGAAAATTGACCTAACTGATTGTAGTTTATACGGAAGAACAGCTTCAGAACACCAATTACTAATGTAGATTAGCATAATTATTTTTCTAAAGTAAGCTTCAAAATGATTTAATAATAAATGCTAGGAATCGATAAAGCAATATGGTGTCTATACAGAGTATATTATTATAGTGAAATATCAACAATATTTATTATTATGTTACTTAGCTTGATGAAATTGTAATTTTATCGTACCTTACGTGTAGTATATGACTGAAATAAATAATTGTGCATTCCATGCGAAATCTTTGCATTTTTTATAAATAAGAGATACAAGCGGTATGCACGATAGGTGAGCATACGCGTACATGTGACGAGTAAAACAAAATTTGCTTGAAATAAGCTGGTGCGAATGCGTTAAAAATTTGATAAAATTAAATCATGGATTATATTTCAGGTTAGCAATTTCAAACTGAATGGTGATAATTTCGTCCAATCAATTCGCGCCAGAGTAAAACTAAACTAGTGCAATAAGCTGTGGGGATAATATACTCTGTATAATTTCACTGCATTCGCAGCACACGTGTCGTCCAACGTTCATGACCAACGTATAGGTACTCACTACCATTTGTATCACAAACGGTACGACCATCCATTTTGTCGGTCGTACGTAATATCTACAATTGTTCAATAGCTAATTGATACATTTATTCTTCCCATGACTGCGGTAAACATACATTCTAAATAAATACCTTATGAAATAATATAATATGGTATGTTGTTATAAAGAGTGTTAAGTAAAGCCTATATCATAAACGCTCAGAAGAGCCGAAGGGCGCTCGGCGTTAGAGTATTATATCTACAAGTTGTACCCGTTCGCGTAACGGCTAGCATCACATTGGATTGGGTGCAATATATAGGGAGTCCCGTTTGTATTAATCCTAACGGAATATTCTTTTTTTGTATAATGTATATAATTATACTTACTTTTATACATTCTCTTCCTTTGAAGCAGAAGTCTGCGTAAATACAATAAGGCACGTTTTTATTCCTACGATTGGAATCCCTGTATTCAATTAACTTAGTTTAAAGACTTTTTCGGCGCTAAAGTAACACGATAGTACATTAACGAATATTTGTATTCAAGTTTATCTCGTATTATGTATATAGAAATATATCAACATTTGCTACGAATTTGGAATAGAAACGAGTTCTGAAGTATAATTTATTTTGTGTTCTTATAACTTACAATACGCGCGAATTATTTTAAAATGTACGTTAATTATTATTGGATTATTTTATTTTCTTTGTGTCAGTAAGTAGATTTAGGTTGTATATTGCATCAATAAACATAAGAATAAAAATACTTTTGTTATTTAGCACTACCTTTGACCCTTTGCATAGCTAGCAGACTTCTAGTTCTAGACGTCCATTTCCTGTTTGATGATATTATTTATGTGCTATATCATAAAGTAGAAAAATGACCCTTGGTCCCTACTTTTCATACATTAACTTTTTATATTTGAATTGGACGAGGAGCAAGAAGTGATAAATGTAGTTGGAAATGGCGCATAAAAAGTAAAATAATACAGCAACTTAATAATCGTTAAATCGTTATCATTATACTCGTAATAGCCAAACTAAACGGTGCGAGCTACGTTGTGTTGCAAAGCTTTCATTACTAATAAGATTCACAATATCGCATAAAATAATACAATAGGTACGTTAAAACTTTTTTGGAGTTAAAGAGATACGTGAACTATGAACTCTGACCAGCTTTGCGCTAAGCGCACCCTGTATAAATATAGAGACGCGCATGATATCAAGAACTCAAAGTAACCTACCAACCTCTTTAGTAGTCCATTTAAAAATGAATCTCATAGCTTATAGATTTTGAAGTAAATGCCGATGCTATCTTGTTCAGCTTGGTATTATTTTGACAACTTTGACGTAATGATTTTTTAGTGCTTTTACTGTTATCACCCTTTTTATATTTATTAATTAGTTGTCAGTTTATTTTAAAATTAACACGAGCTCACAAATCGTGTGGTATGAAAATTTCAAGTTAATATGGGCGACGGTTTAAAGTTATCTAAAGGTCAGTCCGTTGACATGTCGTACTTAGCCTCACTAGATCCCATACTTACTATTATGATTATCAGGTACCTAACATGAAGTTATTCGTAGCGAATTTTCTATTATTTGTCTGACGAAACTTATGAACAACAATATTTTGTAAACTGATGATGCCTGCAGAGGCAAAAAGCTTTGCGTCATGTGTCAAAATGGCGACAATTTTGACCTGTCGGTTGTTACATACTGGTTTCCTCATGGAAGTTACCTATATTGCACTCAATGCCTAGGACAGTTTCCTCTTGGATGAAGTGATGAGGATTACACTTTCGAAAAGTCCTATGTGGGTCTGCATTGAGTGTTGTCTTCTTTTTTATCTTTTAGTAAAAGAAGGGAGATTTATTGGCAGAATAGTAGGCAAAACATATTAAAAACATGGGGTCACAAACTTCTAAAACTTGAGTTATCTATTACTCGTTACAGGCTCCAAAGCTTTTCTAACCGTGACACTCGTTTCAGATAAGCGTCATAAAAGCTCCAGCAGCTTAGCCGGAGTCGTGCTTGAAGGAACACGCTCCGAGAGGAAACTCGATATAAGGGGTACAATTTTTTTTTCATTTAGTGCCTTTTTCCCGTGTTGCGTATTTTGACACACGTGTGGTCTGCATGCGGATTTTATTATTTCAAACATGTGTGTGTCGGAGACGCACGGTTTTAGGCAATCCGCATCCTAGGAAAAACTCACCCACGTATTATCTAAATCTACGTTCAAAATAACACGTACCTATCACATTTTAGCCTCTATACCAGAAGTGGATGACCAGTTTACCATCGCAGAAGCACGATGCGATGATTTACAAGAGAAAATCGATTTAGTAAAAGTGTTGAAAAGAAAAAGAAAACTAAAAAAAAGAAGGTTGGTTTGTTTTGAATTTTTTACAGATGCGAGAATCACAGTTTTAGCTTGTTAGTGTCATTTAATTTTGTACGAATTCAAAGCTGTTTTCGCTGTTTTAGTAGGCTTATCACAACTTAGTTCATCGCTTGGATAGATTTAATAAAGTAACTAGGTGATCAGTTATTCAGTTAGAAAACCGACGATTTCGATCACCTAGGTCTCAAAGCTAAGTAGCTACTTTATCGATTAAGATATAGGTAGATAAAAATGTGCAGTTTGAAAAGGAACTCGTTAATAAACAATTGTCGTCCCCTCAGCACGACGCGAATGGCGGATCCGCCGGCAATCAACGAGAACATGCCGCTTATAACCGTGCGGACACAGCCCAAGAAAAGTAAGCACTTACATCTATTGATAAATAAAATTAAATTCGCTTCATTTATCTATAAAACTTGAAAAAAATCGAGTTGTCTACAGCGTAACGTAACCGATACCGATACTCCTCCATCCAGCTAAGCTGAAATGCATTGTTACCGTCACATTTTTTGGATTTGGATATTCCACGCGGGCACATGGCTCGTAGAACTGGTGGTCATTGGGGAAAAAAGTGACCAGAAGACATGTAGGCCTCCCTCTCGGTGGGTCGACGGACGATATACTTAGTGAAAGTTGAGGGAGGAGCCTGAATGGAGCACCGGTCGTTGTGTAAATCTTTGGGGAGGCCTTTGTGCAGAGTAGACGTTTTGTAGCTGATACGATGCTGAAGTCTAAAGGTTCGGCCAAAGCAAGGCGTGCAGCCTGAGTGCGCGATGGCGATCAGATGTCGTGTATGAATTTGTAGCGATGAGTTCACATCAACGCGTTCTGTCGCGGCGATCTACGCGCAGTGATCGCCATCGCCATCGCCGACGCGAGCTGCAGACGGTTTGGCCGAAGCTTAACAGAGTTATCTTAGACCGCGGCAGTCCTTCTGATTACAGAGGTGTCGCAGCAGGCAGCGCGGCTGCGGCGGCTGGAGGTGCCGCCCAACCCGGCGCGAGGGTACCTCGACCCCGCCACGGTGGAGCAGCACCGCATGATCGGACAGGTGCGCGGGTACAACCAGATGTACAGGCCGTTGGAACAGCCGAGGGTAAGTCTCCACCTCAGACCGGCCGGGGAATTCTATTAGATATTAATTAATTTTTTTTTTAAATTGGATGTCGAGTTTATCAAAAACATCTTTGCTCTTGCAGTCCAGGCAGAACGCCGAACTCATGCACGCGGCCCCGAGGATTCGTCGCCGCGCGCGCGCCGATGGAGATGGTAAGTTACGTTTTCAGCTCAACTTCCATGAAGTCATGTTTCCGTATTTACAAAAGAAAACCTATTTAATTTATGTATGTAGGTCAAGGTACGTTTATTCGTTGTATTGTATAGTATCTACATACAGACGACGGTACGGCTAAATAAAATATGGTGGCTTAGTAGTTATTTCAGTTTAAAAAGGCAATTTAAAAAAAATTGTCTAGTGTGACGCTGCAGTCGTTTGTTCATAGCTAACCTTATGTCAAGAATTGCTTAGGCTGGGTTCTTGGACGAATTCGTCCAAGGCTGGGTTACACCACCTAACTTTAACCGTAACTAAAACGATAACCGGTACTTTTAGTTTGGGACTTGATGAGCACTGTAATGTTTCGAAATATATTTACACTCGACATAAATAAATCGCACCTCCCGCGACAAGTATTTTCAAACGTACCTATGCATCCCCACTTCCCACCAATATTTGGCACCATTTAAAAGCCTCGTTCTAAACTTCATTTCAAGGAAAAGATTTTACCCCAAAAATGTGTCTTTAGAAGGATCCAGAGTCACTTCTTCAAAAAATAGGTAGTTACGACTTACGCTTGAGCCAACTTTTATGGCTATAAAACTGTTAAGTTGGGTTTAATCGCTATCCATCTGTTAAAGAGGACACGTGTGATCATTATATGGTTTTATAACCATAAAAATTGGTCTAATTGATCCCAGAGGTGAGCCCAAAGTGAGGTCATTTTTCAGGTCACATTTTATGGTGACTTACTTGACTTATGGTCCTATGTCCCCTAGATGGGGCAGAGGGTTACACATTGGTACATTTTATGGTAGTTAATCATTTATTAAGTAATTCAATGTATTTTTCTTTAAGGATATTTATTGGGCTTTCAAATAACACCAATATTGTTGGGGCACCATGATTGTGTAAGAAGAAAATCTTTAAAGTTCTCGTCGGAAGGTGCGATTTATTTGATGTTGAGTGGCGTTATTTGACGCTATCGTCATTCGGCGCCATTTGTGTTGCAGCCATGACGTCGTGTGACGTAGGCGTGTGCGGGCAGGGCGTGCAGTTCAGCAGCGACGGGCCGCTGGAAGTGGCGTGCGGCGACGACGACCTGGCCGACTTCTCGGACAACGACGTCTTCGACCATCGCAACGACTAGTAAGTTTTAGAAAAATTCTAGCATCACGCGTGCTTTGGCTTCTTCTTGTTTGCCTAGCCCATTCCCATTTTATTTGGGGTCAACCCTCCGGCTCGGTCCTGAGTCGTCTTACTGCTCACCGATGTTGACTTGGGCCACTTTAAGGTCCTTATTTACTATTCGGGGTCTTCCTCGTCCTTGGGGTTTAGTTTGGATGTCTAGCACTTTGTGGTATGTTATGACCACAAAGTGCTAGGTCGGGACTCGTGCTATGGATTAAATTGAGAAATATCCGTGTACAAAACGTGTGTTGGCGCGGAAAGGTCTGGACCGACATACTGGTAGAGGTGAAGGTCGCGGAAAGCATCTGGGCAGCGCTGGGCCGTTATTTGTGGAAATCCTTGCCTTGTGGGAGAGGCCTACACCTACTTACATAGTGTACGTCTTGGTTGAAACGAGTGCCCGTCACTCACTCGATCCTTATCTTCGATCTCCTTCATGTTTGCGCTACGGGTCCAATGCCAGTTTAACTTTAAACTGGGGTGAAGTTCGCCTATTGGTTGGATTTTTGTTGAGGGTCAAGCTTCAGCTCAGGATCTGAAGATACTGACTACACAGGAGTTGCAGCGGTAGCGGTGCTTAATTCAGGCTGAAGACCTGACAGTATGTTATGATCATGGTAAAATTATGTATCTTCGATCACACTCTAATCGTTGGTCTCTGGTACTTACAGCGCGGCGATGCCGAATAAGGTGGTTGAAGCAAGACATGTCGTAAAGCCGCCTCAGGGTGCCCGTCGCAGGCATGTCCCCAAGGAAACGCCACCTAAGGAGAGTACGTATGAAAACCATCATATTATCATCATCATTAGGTCTTTTATCTCATCATGAGTCTCCACTGCAGGAACAAGAGGCAAATAGAGGATTTGGTCCATATTGCCCATGTTAGCCAAGCGGGTTCAGGAGGCTGTAGAGATTCCCATGTGTTACTTAGTTGAAACCAAATGGCTAAGGATAAATATGTGAACATCAGGCATCCCCATGCCATCTATCTAGCGTGGGAGTGTGGGTCAAATTCTCCATTACAATCTGGTAATTAGAGAAGATGGTTCCCCTGCACGAGAGACTAATGCCCGTTTTCACCAATAATACCTAATTTTTAAGTGACCACTATGACAACCAATTTCGTACCAATAACTCCATATTAAAAGAACTCGGCATCAGACAGCGCCTATCAACCACGGTTCAGTCACGCATTATAACCTTCTTCGGCCATGTATCTCGGCGCAGTAATGACTCCATAGAGCGTCTCGTAGTGCAGGGAAAAGTTGAGGGCACCAGACCACGTGGTAGATCACCAATGAGATGGACGGACCAGATCAAGGCCGCAACTAAGTGCTCGGTTAGCGAAAGTACCCGGAAAGCTGCAGTCCGCGAGGAATGGCGCCGTATTACGTGGAACATCACTCTGAATCGTGATTCAAAATGATGACCACGACCACTCTGACAAGAGTGTACCGACTGAGAAGAAGACTATGACAACAAAATTCCTGTTATTTGTTACCATAGGGGTCACTTAAAAATTAGGGATTGATGGTGAAAACGGGCATAAATGACCTGATGATGAATAAGTATTTCCAAAACTGATCCCTGGATGGTTGAGAATAAAGTTGATATTTGTTGATGGTCAGCTCCGAAGCGCTCGGAGGCGCGCGAAGAGCCGCAGGCCCAGGAGCGGTGGCGGGTGGGCTCGCCGCCGGCCCGCCGCCGCCCGCCCGCCGCGCGCCCGCCCCAGCAGACTTGTGAGTATAGCCAGGCCTGTTCATCTCCGCGAGTTTACATCGAAAACAATACACGCACGATGGCCCACCTACAGGATACTATTCGACAAGGCCTCACATACGAGCGAACATTGACTCACGCACGCGTATTCTTGTGTATGATGGAAGAAAATAAAGAAAATGGTGTACTAAATACTGTGCAGTATTTAACTGCCTAAATAATAAAAACACAGAATGTACTTTTTTAAGTTGCCTCAAGACACTGAGAGGTAAATAAGTAGTTAATATTATTCATGATAATTCATGCCAAACCATGTATTTCCTGCGCCATTTTCCGCAGTTTGGCACCTCACATCACATCATTTTACCGAAGTCGGCCCTATAGCTTCGGTGCAGTGCCGATCACTGACGTTTGTCAACAAAATGGTGCTTGACTCTTGAGACAGGCTAAATTACACCATATTGTTAATGACATTGAGCATACATTTTTTTAAATACCTTCGCGAAATAAAACTTCTGTACGTAGTACTTATTATTATTCTGTGGTATAGCCAACTTCAACCTTAAAGCCCTTAATGGGTAGGGTACTCATCTGCCATGTAGCACGTAACGTAGCATGTAACGTAACCAACCTTCAAGTGAGTAGGTACGGCTCGTCCACGGTCATCGCGTATCTGGCTGCGAGCTCCTAAAGCCGCCTTTGTGCTCGCAATGATACCGCTACTCGGCGGGTCGCTGCGATCTCCCTGCGAACCACGCGCGAGCAAATCGCAACGGGCTTGTGCCTATGTACTCACTTGATACATTACATGCTATACGTTAATACATGCTACACGGCTAGATGAGTAGGTACCCTGATTTACGCACAAACACGAATATCGTACCCTGACATTCACGGAACCACGATAACGATGTAATACGTTGTTCTCGTCCATCCGTCCGATATTTTTTATCATCAACGAGGTCTTGGCTTGTATCTCACCTGATGGTAAGTGATGATCAGGCCGAACGTGGAAGCGATATTTATACTGGGCACATCGCAGTATGGCCGGCCAAATCATGAAGTGTCGGCGTTTCACGTTGTGCCCACTGGGCACTGCCCAGGCACATCATGATGTGGCCATTTCAACGATCGGCCGACGACATATGCAGTGACACGTTGCGATGTCGTTCACGGAGACAAAAATGTTCTATAGCTCGTGTCCGTTCAGCTTCAATGCAAAAGGTTGAGCAGAGGTGAGAAAAGATGTTGGGATGGGATAGTGCAGAGAGGGGATGAAGAGACCGACCTCTTAAAAAGAGAAGTCTCCGCACATTTTCGCACTCAGCTTTGGTGGAAGTAACCTGCCCGCATATTGTTCACTGTATTTTGAGCTTTATATCTTGAGTAAAAAGATTAATATTTACAGCGCCGACGTCTCACGGAGAGGAGCGGCCCGTGGTGGAGCTGTTCAACAAGGCGCTCAACAGGTCGAGTCCGCCGCCGCAGGCGCGCAACCAAACCTCGCCGGTGGATAAGAAGATGAAGAGGACAGGTTTGAATTCACCTTTCTAAGACACCATGGCATAATTTGAACTTTATTGCCTCGTCATAAGGTCTGAAAAGATCAATTTTGAACTTACTATCGCTCTTAAGGTCACGCATTTAACGAAAAATCGATAGCGATAATTCCCCGCCCGCTTATAGGAAGAACATTTTCTCTTGCTACGTAGGTACGAGGCTGTTTCCTAAGTACAATAACGAACTCGTATCTGTAGATAATACTGCATTTATTTCACTTGCCGACTTGTGCGGAAACATTAACCAGACCTTAGTGATTATGAATTTTATGATATTAAGAAATGTTATCTTATAAGAGTATTTTTTGAATAAAAGATTAAGTACGCACTGCATCCAATCTGAATTTCCCGTAGTCTGTTCTGTAAATTCCAAAAGATGCTGTGCTCTGAACAAACTAATGACATCTAGTTTACTGACCATCAGCTTGGTACTAGCTGATTCAACGAAAGCATGCTCTGTGCTCGTGCTTTTACACGCTAATTAAAGGACCAACCACATAATGAACTTTACTGACTATCACCTAGAGGGTGCTGAATGATTCGACGAAACAACTCCTCACATTTCATGCGGCCCTGGTACTTTTTTGGGCATATCCACCACCGATGCCGAATTGCACATGCGCATTTATGTGCAAACCACATGGTAGCCACGTGTCTGCTGTTAGCCGTTTCCTGATTGGGCAGCGAGGGGCAGAGGGGAACATGTATTTTGATATCGGGACGCCTGTACAGTGGGAAAACCAGAAAATGTTGTGGACTAGTTACATTTTGGTAGATTTTACGTCATAGAATGAATTATCTTTACCTATTATGTGATAACGTTTCTTCTTGGATAACTTTTCATAAAGCCCTACCACAGCAGAGCCCTCTGAACTTTTTCTTATCCGACGTAAGAAGATTGTTGTGAAGCCGGTTGGTGGTCTACTTGCAAAAGCTTTTATTCGGCCAGCACCTCATCGGCGTTGAAGGTTAGGAATGTTTCGTTGATCTTAAAAGGATTCCTTGCCCAATCGAGTAGTTGTAGTCAGGGCTTCGTTCCATTTGTACGGGATGCATGGTCGCCTTTAAACATGGTGGATTTTTTTGACGCAGAGGAAAGCTATGCGCACTTTCACCACTGCTGATGAGCAGGGTGGGATGTGGGATTTCGACGACTGAGATTCCAAGGGCACATACTACATAATAGTCAAGGGTGCCCTGGCCTGCTGGCCGCCATCCAGGGCACGAGAAGACCGCCTTCTCTTCCACCTTCTCCGCCCGCAAAACGCGGGGGCGAGGGGATCTTTCTCCTGCTCCCGCTGCCTCCTTCTATGAGATGACTTCCTCGCAGAAGGATGCATGTCGTCGACCAGGCTCGTAAGCAAAGTCTCCGGGCCCACGACCGCACTGTTGTGGTCAAATCAGCGGTTGAAAAACCGCAGATGTGATTAAGAAACCGTCATAATTATTATATGGAACAAAATGCAATATTTAAAAAAAATCAATTTAGGTAGGTACAGCTACAGACGACACATGTCGTCTATAAAAAGAGAAATAAACATGTTTTTGAATCTTTGATCGTTCGTGGACACCCACTGTGCGGGCACCCTTGTGCATCGTACCGATCGATAGCTTGCCAGTTGCACTTTGTTGGCTATGTGCACGATTGAGTGCGATGTATTATGCCACTGCAGAACGAATGCCTACTTTAACATTAGAATGAATGACCATTGACCAATGCACGATTTTTACGATTTTTATTACGCCCTATTAGCGGAGCAGTTTTAAGCTTATTGATTCCTATTTCCTACTCGTATTTTTAAGGCAATCCAAAATATGTTTACCGATTGCGGCTTTTTCCTAAGAGATTATATTAAAAAAGCAATGCTTCAATTTCCATTTACAGTTCTTCAGTCTTAGGTATTTTTTAATTAAGATTATTTTAGCTTCAGTCATCTGGTAGGCTCTGTCGAAGCAAGTCTCGGGAGCAGCAATGTAATTTGCAGTTACAATATAAAATACCTATCACAATCCCACGGCAGATTGTATGTTGTGCGTTCACCAGCTGGCGCCGCGCGAGTGGTAGGACCATGGAGGTACTAAATATTGGAGGCCCTATTGATAAGAAAGTTGCTTATACAAATACCTATGTAGGTACACAGTCTGTAATTTTCGTATTTTGAGAAAAGTATTTATTTATTCATCTACATTAATAATGTCGCCTTTATAATAGTCCCTATTCATGCACGGCACGTGTGCTAGCGCTTCTTCCAATACTCAAAGTCGATCTTTGAGAAGTTGTTTGAGAGCCTTAGCTTTATACGTTTAATGTCATCTTTAACCATTTCCTTCTAGTTTTTCACGTTTTCATCGATTGTTGAGGTGCTGGCTGGTGCGTCCAGAGCGCTCGTAATCTTCAACGCCTTCATGGTCTTCGATTTTCAATTTAATAGTATGTGTATGTGTTACAGGAAATGTATGAAATCCGTCATTGTATACAATTCCTAGGATTTGTGTATAAGTCCTAAAATCACCCGGAAATGTGTGATGTAAATTACATTAGACACATTTCCTAGGAAATTTACACATTTCCTAAACAGCAATCGGAAATGTAATTAAGATTTCTTTTTTTTCTCCGAAACTTAAATGGCGCTACCGCGCCGCGGCCGCTGTGTATGTGTACGGTCGCAAGTCTAACCTAACCTAACCGAGACTTTGTTATCCAGCTACAGGAGTACTAAAACCTTCATGCCAATAACAGTTTAATAAAAGAGATGTTAAAATTAGGGTTTTCCAATACTTCAGCGTAATATGCGTGATGCCGAAAGAAAGGTATGCCAATAGGCAAATATTTTTTCAGTCAAAGTATAATAGTGTGAAAACAACTTTCAGGCTAAACAATAATAGTTGTGAGTTAAAAGTAACTATCGGCCAATGTGGTTTGGCTAAATGAAATTTTAGACGTACTGAGGGGCACCCGATCACACGACCGCGCTTGTGTCGCTTAGTTTTATACATTTCCTAATACAATATTGGAATTCTATAAAATTCCTAGGAAAAGTATACATGTCCTAGGATATGTGCGTATTAAAAAATCTCTGAAGCAATATTTTATACATTTCCTAAATAGCTTCGGAATTGTATACATTTCCTAGGAATAGTATACAATTCCTAGAATTCATACATTTCCTGTAACATGTGCACTGAGCACGGTTATTTTAAAGATATGCCCGGTCCATATTAAATACATCAATGGACAGTCACAGGACCTAACTCTGCCCAATTGCGCATGTGCAGCCTGCCACAGGTGGCGGTAAATGACCAAAATATACCAGGAACGCATGAAATACAAGGAACTCTTCGCTGGTTTAGCTAGCACCATCTAATCGATGACTTGTAAACTTTGATGTCATTCGTTGTGCGTTGACATTCACAAGCTACACGGACCTGTTTTTAGTCGTGTACACTCCATCACGAATTTTGGACGCTATCAGCCAGATGGTGCTAAATCAATATAAGAGCTTCTAATATTTCATGCGGTCCTGGTACTTTTTAGGCATTTTCAACCTGTGGCTGTCTGCACAAGCGCAGTTGTGTCCAAACCACGTGGCAGTCACGTGTTAGGTGTCTCCTGATTGGTCAATGTAAGACGAAGGGTGCGTGAATTCTTTACAGATCGATAGCTTACCGAGCTTTTGTATTTCAATCTTAATAACAAGGCTGTAGAGTTCACATTTTACGTAGTAAATGTCAAATATTTCTCAGTGTGAGTGTGCTAGTGAAAATTAAACGAGTTGACAACGTAGTGCACAAGGATTCTGCTAGAGGGTGCTACCACAAAATGCTACTGTTATGCCTGAACTAGCTCTTCATACTTTATGTTGCCTGGATACATATGGACGTAATTGTATTCTAATCAAATGCAAATAAATGTGCAGACAAAAGATTCGGAGAAACATGTACTTTTTCAGCGATCAGATTAAAACTGCTTCTAAAACTAAAAATATTTCATGAATTTAAGTGATGAAAGAAAATTTGCCATAAAAAGCTTATTTTTTACCACACAGCGGTACGGGAAACCCCAAGGAGTGAAGATCAAAAGACTGGTCCGTTACGTGATTCCATTCCTACGGAACCAAAAAAGGTATTGTTTTGTATTTCCTAATACTTGCAACTCTTGAGTATGGATTCATTTAGATCTTGACTGTATTTTAACTTAAATACGACCAGCCAGGTAAGAATTTCCCCCTTAAAGAAGAACGGTCACGCCCCATACAAAAAAAACCCAGACCCGACAGAAACGTCGTTTTTGTCATGTCTTAATTAGTTAAATTATATATTTTTATATCAGAAATCTATGTATAACACCAAAATATTACCCTTTGTTTTTGGTCAGGCGTTATACAAAAACTAATACAAAATGCCTATTTATCACCAAAATCGGTAAATGTATATACCTAAATGTCTATTACAGCTGCTATGGAATGTATCTAGGTGATCTGGAGATACAGCAGTATCTCCTACGCCTGACCAAAAACATAGGGTAATATTTTGGTGTTATACATAGATTTCGAATATAAAAAATATATAATTTAACTAATTAAGATATGACAAAAAACTGAGGTATGTCTCGTTTCTGTCGGGCCTGGGTCACAGATGACCGTTCTTCTTATACACTTCTTCTTGTCGTGTCGACAACAAACCTACACAGTGTCAGCCCAAAACTCCGCTACAAGAGTGGCGTTGTCGGTAGCCTTAAATTGCACCCTGGTTTGATGTGTCAATCGAGATGTGCATGCAGCAATGTTCAGCTTAGGCGCTAAGTTGTTCCTGCAGGAGAGCCACCGTCTGCCGCGGCGCGTCAAGTACCGCAGCCGGCGCTACGAGCTGCCCACAGTGGCGTCGCAGATGAAGCAGGCCGGTGTTCGGTACTACTACGAAAACGCCAACACCGCCAACATTCCCTTCGTGGTCAGCAAGAGCACGGCGCCGTCGCACAACATCGGCCTCAACATTCAACAGGTTAATTGATTTGACTTCCTACCACTAGGACTACTTCCACTAGATTAACGACTTGGTTACGGTAGACGTTTTATGTTACCACGCACTAAGCCCCCAGTATTAGGCTTCATGCGAGTTTACATCAAAGTCATCAAGCTAGTTAACCCTTCATTCGACGGAATTTTTTTTAGTTAAATTTATAAAACAGTTACTGATTTCGTTTCTTAGCTTGTCTAGGACCCCAGAAAAAATACCCAAAAAAATCTACCTATTTCAGTTTCCTGAAAAACCTATGTCCAGTATACTGGACGTTGCCAAGTTCATAAGAAAGTGACGCTCTCCAACCATGTCCAGTATACTTCCCGTTGTCGAAGAGACAGAAAAAAGAAACAAGTGGTTCCGTAATAAAATATTAATTATCATCATCATAATTTCAGCTTTATGACGTCCACTAATGAACATTGTCCTCCCCCAATGATTATCAGGTTGGCAAGTGGGCTTAAAGTGGGCAACAACCGGCCAATTTGATAGTCACTTTGTATCCTGCGCCTTCCTGCTACCTTTATGGGTTCATCTGTCCACCTTGTGAGTGGACCTCCCACGCAGCGGTTGTCGGCACGTTGCCTCCATACTAGAACCTTGCTGTAGCCATCAGCCATCAGTTCTGCGTGATGTGCGCCCTGCCCATTGCCACTTCAGCATGCTAATCCATAATGTTATATCAGTGATTTTAGTTCTTTTAAGGATTTTCTCATTAGATGTCGCACAGAAACACCAAGCACAGCCCTCTCCATGTCATGCTGTGATATAGAGAGGGCTTATTGTGAGAAGTAACCATTCAATAGGTATCATTATGTGATTACTGGGAACACACTTGGACCTGTTGCTGATTTCTTCTCCTGCACTTGGACCGCCATCAAGGTGGCGTTTTGTGCAAGCACTTCAGCACCAAGGGTCAATACGGAAGCTCTCTGGAAAGACTACAGCACTGCTCAAGCTTCAATCAAATCGAAAGCCTCCTCATAGTCCACGTACGCCAAGCGTTATGGCAAGTAATACTCTTTGGTCTTCTGTATAACCCTGCCGCAGTGTATGGATGTGGTTTATGGTTACAAAGACTTCTCGGACACCGGCATGTAATAACCCTCGCATAAAAACTTGTAGATATGGCTCGGAAGCGTGATGGGACTATAATTCTTCAGTAAGGTGTTATCCCCTTTCTTGAATAAGGGTACCACAACGCTTCTGGTCCATGCCTCTGGCATTATTCCCTCGAGTAAGACAAAGTTAAAGATTTAGCTGTCTATATTCATGTGCTCTATGCAAGAACTGATGGAAAAGCAGGGTGAGAAGAACAATTTTCTCATAAAAACCAGTATCTATATGAAAAGAAGTAGTGTTAGGCGGCACCAATGCTACTAAGGCTTGTTTTTTAGAGTTGATACTCTGAAAAACGGTACATAGTGAGGCAGAAAACATTTTATGTGTGGATACCTAAAATATTATTATCAAAACCCACAAAAGTTAATTTTCTAACAATTTGGCAACGGGAAGAATACTGGACATAGTATTTAGCAGTTAATTTACTAGTAATTCGACGACGGGAAGTATACTGGACATGCAAGTTATAGGTGTCGTAAAACGAAAACAAAACTCTGTATGACAGTAAATACATTGTAAGTAGCTTCGCAGGTATCCTATCTATAGTTTTTAATAATATTACAAGAGTATTAAGCCGTAAAATAATGAATAAAATGCAATTTACCGAGAGCCCGCACAGCGGGCCCTTCCTCTCCGTCATATTATTGGAGATTGCTCGCGTCTCATCGATATTGGTGCCTTGCTGATTTTTGACAGCATAGTTAGATAGTTCAGGAACAAATAAATACCTTGAGTTCAAGATATACGGTCATTTTTTTAACGGAGATTTATTTTCGTTCAATGGGAAGTATATCGCACGTCGTCGAATTAAGGGTTAAGCGACTGCGTAAAAAAAATACATTAAATATTATAATAATTATAAGTACCTACAGTGTACGGTATCCCTAGCGGATACTTTCAAGAACTACTTTATAATATCTTCATGGATTTTTTGACGCACTCGCTAACGATGCAAACTCGCACTACTTAAGCATACTGCACACATTAAAATTTGAACATTGCAATGTGTTGCACCTAATCAATATTATTCTTGATCAGGTTCTGAATGGAGTGAAGATACAACAACCTTTATCAGGAATACCGTTGACTATTGCGCATCATATGGGTAAGCTTGTCTGTCTTTTCTTTTCTCAGGATCCTTTTATGCAGCATTTTAAAAATTTATGTGTGGACCAACAATTCTAGTGTCATTAATCTAATCAAATTATGTTGTTTTATAGGCCTGGGTCATGTTCCAACGTACGGGACGAGAAGTGCAGTAATGGTAAGTGCTGTAACTTTTCAATTTCTTATCGTAGGATCTATGTTTTTGTTTTGTAGGATTTATTTAAGTCTGTACTGGCTTTTGTATAAAAAAAGGTGTGTTTTCTACCAGCAACCGTCCCTGGACAACCGCGAAATAAACGTGATCAAGCTGGGCCGGCGCATGCTGCGGCTGCCGTCATACCGATACATGTCGTACAGCCGGCTGCTGAGCCTGTACCGCGAGGGAGACGGCATGGTGCCGCGCTTCTTGCGAGCCATCAGCCGCCCGCACTACTTCTACACGTCTATGTACAAGTAAGTCCGACGAAGAATGGCTAATTTGACGTACAAGTACGACACAGTACGGATAATGTCACGTGCAAGTCTGACACAGAACGACTAATGACATAGCACTTCACTACTGACATAGGCTCGGCCCGTACTACTTTTCCATCTTTGTGTCTTGTACCTAAATGCGACACGGAACCGCTAAAAACAAGCGAACGCTACTTCTACAATTTTGTACTGCGGCTGCCGTCCTACCGGTACAACATGTCGTACAGCCGGCTGCTGAGCCTGTATACCTACCTATCTGTACTGCGAGCCATCAGCCGCCCGCATTATTTCTACACGTCTATGTACAAGTAAGTCCGATGAAAAACGGCTAATTTGACGTACAAGTATGACACAAAACGTCTAATGTCACGTACAAGTCTGACACAGAACGACTAATGACACAGCACTTTACTACTGACATAGGCCCGGCCCGTACTACTTTTAATCTTTGTGTGTCTTCGCATTATATCTACACGTCTTCGTACAAGTAATTCCGACGAAGAACGGCTAATTTGACGTACAAGTACGACACAGAACGGCTAACTTCACGTTCAAGTCCGACGTAGAATAGGTAATAGAAGCTCACTACTTAAAAAGGCCCGTATTAGTTACTTCAACACATTTAACGCCCTTATTCACAAACGATGCTTGCTTAAGTGAAGCAGCAAATCGAGACCTCATTGTGAATAGATACCGGCGTAAAGCCTTGATCACACGTACCGAGTTAACGGGCGAGACAGTAAGTAAAATGTGAGCGAGTCACATACTCGAGCACTCCGCCGAGCACTCGGCGTAATGTTCATACACACCGAGTACTCGGCTGAGAGCACTGTCTCGCCCGTTTACTCGGTACGTGTGATCAAGGCTTTAGTTTTGTACCTAAATCCGACATGGAACAGCTAACAAAACACCCTTACTTACTACTTTTACACTCATGCTGCGGCAGCCGGTCTGCCGGTACCCACCATGCCCACACTACCTACTTCTACACCGCCATGTATTCAATTGATACCGGTAGCATGACTTTGTTGCGAAATAATGGCAGCTACTTAACTACACTGGTCATCACAAAAATCGACCCTCCCGCGACAAGCACTTTCAAACGTATGCATCCCCACTTCCCACCAATATTGGCACCATTTAAAAGCCTAGTTCTAAACTTCATTTCAATAAAGGAAAGGTTTTTACCCCAAAAATGTGTCTGTAGAAGAATCCAGAGTCACTTCTTCAAAAAATAGGTAGTTACGCTTGAGCCAACTTTTATGGCTACAAAACTGTTAAGTTGGGATTAATCGCTATCCATCTGTTAAAGAGGACACGTGAGATCATTATTTGGTTTTATAACCATAAAAATTGGTCTAATGAGGGTTTTCGCGAAAGAAAAATCCGCCAGCTGCATGCTGCAAATGCTGCATGATTGGTTATTTTTGACATGACATTGACAGATATGTCAAAATCCACCAATCACGTAGCAGGCAGACCCCACATCACATCCACGTCCCGCCATCTAGCGGATCTTTCATTCGCGAAAACCCTCATAGATCCCAGAGGTGAGCCCAAAGTGAGGTCTTTTTTCAAGTCACATTTATTGTATATCGCGTTTATGTTAATCGTTTAGAAATTAAATGTGTTTTTCTTTAAGGATATTTATTGGGCTTTCAAATAATACCAATATTGTTGGGGTACCATGATTGTGTCAGTAGAGGTGAGCTCAAAGTGAGGTCTTTTTTCAAGTCACATCTAAACATAATGAAACTAAAAAACATAGACTACTTTTTAAGAAGGTTGGTCAACCTATCAGTACCGTGCTATCACTTTCCAACTCGATGAACTGTACCTAAATTGAATTTTTTTTTTACTTTTTAGTGCGCCTATTTTTTGGGATATTTAGTTATCACTGATTTATTTAGTATTTTAATTGATTTATAAATAACGCGCTTTCATTAAAAAATACATAATAAATAACTAATATTCCTTCATAACATTCTGTTTGCTTAATAAAATAACAGACATCATTTTTGAGTGGCTTATTTTTTGTAAATAATTTAGGCATATTGTTTCTTTATAATAAATTTGTAAATTATTATGTAGTTAAGTAATTGAATAAACGAAAAGTCCTGAGCCTTTTAGTCAAAGAAAACGTGAAAGCACGTAAAAGGCATGTTTCGTTGAATTTAACAAAAATCAATTTTTAAAAAGGAAACAAAATATTACATTAAATATTGACAAAAATAAAAACGTAACCACTTCGCAGTCGGTAGGACTCGAACCTACGCTCCCAGAGGGAATCTGATTTCTAGTCAGACGCCTTAACCACTCGGCCACGACTGCCACATGTATTATGGACGAAATTTTTGGTTTATATAAATCCATAACATAGTATTATAAATCGTGTTTTCAGGGTCTAATAATAAGAAATAATAAGATATTTTGGCAATAGTATGATTTCGTTAATGACAGAAAATAATTATTTTTAAATGTATATGTCCGTGGTGTACCTATTTTACAGTCTACCTTGAAAGTTGAAGAATTTTGGATACTGTACTGACCTACCTACCTTGCTTTCGTATTTTTGTAATATCTTTATTGAAAATTGTAATTTGTTTAAATAAATAAATTAACTAATAACATTAATAAGGAAAAGCTTTCCTATTAACTTATTTTTATAGCAATTTGCTGCTGTTTAGAACAGTCATATTATTATCTGGCAAGTGAAAGCTCATGGGTTCTAGTCTAGTACCATATAATCCGTAATTTTTGCAAAAAAAAAACTAAATTAATGTGGCATAAAATCCCATAATGTTAAACTATAGCGTATGTAGGTACTGCCAGTCTGTTGTACCACAATTTTGGCGCATCGGTTGAGAACTCTGTTATTACGCCAGAGGTCGCGGGTTCGATACCCGCACAATTCAAATATTTGTAGACATGAACATCTGTTTTCTGTTTATATTTATGTAGATGTTTTGTATACCTAAAAAATAAGTTTTAATTAAATCTCGATTTTAATTATGAATTGTATAAAAATGAATTTTTAATGCCAAACATTAGCACATTAGCGCCAGCCATTTAATTAACTTGTGGAACCCTAAATGGTAGTGACAACTTATATCTATTGTGTCTCGATTCATTTGTAGGCTTAATTAAAAAAATTATAGCGATAAAAATGATTAGAATTTAAGAGCGTTGTCACATTTTTCATGCAGAAATCGAGAATTTGGCAGATTTCGAAATGATTTTAGTCATATAATTTATTGTTATAGCTTCTTTTGACTTATATCATCGTAATTATCATACGTTTTTACGGAATGTCTATTGACAAAATCTCGTTCAAATTGGATTTTTGCCTACGAAAACAGCGAATTTCGAAAGCCCGATTTCCACGTAACTCGCGAAGGCACAACTTTGAACTAATATTACAACAAATTTATTTCTAAGTAAGAAGATAGAATGTATTCATTAGAATAAGCATACCCTGAAGAAGAAAGTGTATTGAGAAAATTTTGATGTTTAATTCATTAAAATGCATTTATTTTTATTTGTCAATCTAACAAATAATTACATAGTTATGGTGCGTTGAAGTTGCGCACGACGTCACAACGTGCGGCATTTTTAAGCAAGCGTTGACGTCACGGGCCTCTTCTTATGAACTTTGGGGTGCTTTATCTCTTTAAATTTTCATTACTTTGAAAAAGTGAAAAATACGTGTAGAGTATTTTTTGATAAGTTAACTGACGGACTAATTAAAACTCTTGCTTTTTGACCCAGGCAACATCCCCATTGGCTATAAGCTACTATACCGCACAATAACTGTCCCCAATGTTATTGGGCGTAAATCAATATAAAAATCGAATAATACACTTATTTTTAAATATTAGAGAGCAATATTAGGGAATATGCCATATAAAACAATTCAGACTAAGGATTAGATGGGCACAAGTACAAGTAATACCCAAAATCACAACAACAGAAATAGTAAAATAAAGGCCTAACTTTGAAATATTTTTTTAAACAATTTTTTTAAATACTCATAATCAATATTTTCAAAAATGTCTTATGCCAAATTATATAACAGATACCAGTGATGAAGTATGCTTAATTTGAAAGTTGTAGCTGATAAAATAAAGATTTTAGAGCCAATTATGTAAAAAACCGCGATCAGCCGATTGGTTTTTTGGCTTTTCCCAAAAAACGGAATTTTGGAGTTGTGCCCATTCATTATTAAGGGTGCGATGTGTACCTAATGGGATAACTGTTTAAAAAACGATTAGATAAATTTTGCTCTATGGATAAAAATCTTAAAGTTACCTCTGATTTTTTAGCATTATACGACCGTGGTTTATGATAATAAATTATATAAAATCACAATAATATCAGTATTTACCTCTTTGATTTCCTGACTTGTTTAGATTTACAAAAACTAAATATTTATTATTAACTTTTAGATAATAATGTGAATGGCGCTTACGATGTTTAGTTATGAATGAGCTCTTTGATGGACACAGATATTATAGATAACGTTTAAAAAATGGCACGCTCGTTTTCATACAATTCATTCTATTTATTTAACCTATCCATATTTAATTTTATGTGCGGAAACGTCACAAAATCAGAATACATTTTAATTTTTCCATCCCGCATCATAAAAACTAAAAAGTCAAAAGTAAAATTTAAATAGTAAATATTTTTCATAAACAAGCTTTTGATGCTGTAAAAAGAATAAAATAAAACATAAATTCTTTCAAACCCATCAACTTATTACTTTAATCAATTTAAAGATTAAAAACTTGTCGCGGGATTTACTAGTGTAAAAAATACATTAATTACGTAACTTGATTTTGCTAAAAGTCTGAACTGAGAAAAAATCAAATAGGTAAATTATACATTATTTCTTTATTATTATGTATGATGTACTGTCTTAGGTACAATACAACTACGGATTAAGATCGTTTAGTCGACGCAGCGTTGAAATTGTACAGATAAATGCAGTTTGCGCACTCACTACGCGACGTCAAGCAATAAAAACCTAAAATTCGAACGCCAAATTTTTGCTACAACGCTCTTAACATCAAAATTGATGCCATTTGGACGGACTGCTTACCTGAGCCTGTTGTTTATACAGGGTGTTAGGTAAATGGGTATATGAGCCGACACTAGCCCATGTTAACATGGGCATATAAATGGTATGGTGAAGTCAGAAATTTGATATCATTTTTTTTAATTTTCATACAAAATATTTTTTATAAAATCCGAGTTGTATGAAAATTTAAATAATAAAAATGAAGATATCAATTTACCTGACATCCTGTAGAGGTTTAATTTTGTTGTGCGGGTGAACAAAAAATGCGACACAAAATCTTAAATGAAATTGAAAAACAATATCGTTAACATTTGGATCCCAAAATCCCATAAAAAATACCCTATTCTCAAAATCCGTTTAATGTTTTAAGCAGCTTACAAACCCACCGCGAGGACCAGGACGGGGCCACCTCCAAGGGCCGCGCCGGCAGCCAGGAGGCCAAGCAGAGCCTGGCCGAGTACGCCAGCCTGTACCGCGAGTACGAGCAGATTGAGAAGTGCATCAAGGAGGGCAACTACGAGCCGGAGCTCGAGCGGAGGAAGGAGGAGCTGTCGAAGGAGCTCGCGGCTCGGGAAGAACACATACGTAGGGTGAGTTATGATTTTATGTAGTAAAATGACAGCTGTTTATGCCAGTGAGAGTAGGTGCTTCTGTGCTTTTACTAACATTGTGCTTGGGGTATTGGGGATACTAAGAAATCTCATGGGGTAGATAAAGGTGTTACACCCTGACTGACCGTGAAACTGTCAGTCACAATTTGGTCCAACTTGCTTTTTTTAGATATAGGTACTTCAAGTAAAGTGAAGGGAATTCTCAAACTTTTTCGTTACGTACCTATTTATGCAACGACTTCTTACAATATCATGAATCCTTTGTCTTATGATGGAATGAGGGCTATCGTTTTTATACTTAACAGTTGGCACCCCTGGCGATTGACAGGACCTTACTCTACAGTGGCGCCATCTTGATGAGCGCAAATGCGATAGTCCTCCTACCACTTTAGCGCTCACCAGTTGGTGCCACTGTCTTCGCTACTAGCAAGTGACAGGACCTTACTCTACAGTGGCGCTAACTGGTGAGCGCTAAAACGATAGCCCTCAGTTGGTGACTTGATCGGGAAAATGTGCGAAATATTAATGTAGGTAAACATCTCTAGGTGGTGCAGGAGTACCGATCCAACGAAGTGGACCAGTCGACGCTGCGCGCGTCCGCGTCTACGGCCGACGAGACCTACCGCCACTCCACGTTTAAGCTGAACCTCGGCGACCCCCCGCAGTAGCCCCAGCCCTTACTGACTCGACGAAACCCCACAACTCGACTATTCGCGTATGTGACCGCTGACCATACTGCAAGACGTTGGACACAATGCAAAACCAAAGCAGCACACACCGGTTCGTAGTCACTGTTCTTTATTTGGAACGTGTCAAGGCCCGCACACATTCTTAAATGACAGGACGGAATTCACGGGTCAATTGAAACCTCACTAGCTGTTTGCGATATCCCGGCGCCTCGAGCTACGATGCCGATCATGTTGACCGAGCTCGCTTTGAAAGCTAGTCCAGCGCTGTGTCAAAGGAGGTCAGTGCGTACAAGCCCTTTAGAAGGGACATACTGAAATGGAATAGACAGTTATCTATTATTTTCTCGAGTCAGTGGCAGACAGAATTGAAACAATATTTTAATACTGAAAATTCAGGAGTTTGTGTATTTTGAATTTTAAACATGATCATGATGTTTCTACGCAATTGTTAAGATGGAATCGTTGTTGTATCTTTGCATGGTCAAATTGATCCCGCTGGTTTGGGGCTAGAGGTAGTCATGGGTCAAAAAGACTAAATTTTTACCGCGAATCCTCAATGCCTTGACTGTGTTGAGGTAGCCTGTTGTCTTTAGGCTGTGTGCTCCGGCACAATCCGGCCATCAACAAATCACATTTATTTTATACTTCCTTTTGACATGAAATTAATTTTGAAGAACTGCGAAGTTATATATCAATAGGTGAGAGAAGCGATTGCGATTGCTAAAAATATATGAGAGCATTGTGTCCCCTCTCACCACTTATGATGATTTTAAATTATTGTATCTCCTGAGTGAGGTTTTGTTCCCAAAGGCGAATAGTTCGCTGCTTACTCTAAATTACTTACAAAATTTAAATGACAAGAGTGCATGAATTTTACAAAGACTGACAAAGGTGACTGAGATTCTTCCACCATTCTCAGCCCCAGTAGTAATGTTGTTCCGAACTGGTGGTAGGGCAAGTTATATGTATAGAGACGTCTACAAGTGCCCTGAAAAGAGAATTTGAATTCTTTTACCTTTTTACTAATATCTCTTTAGACGTTTATCTGATCCAACTTGAGTAAAAGTCGTTCTCAAAATTACATTTCGAACAGTGTCTTTCCATTCCATTCGCTGTAAGCGTATCTGTCGAACAAACAACAGAAAATTTATATTCTTGGTACTTAGTAAATAAAACCGGTCTTCCAAAATGTCCGATTACAAAAAGATTAAAAGCTGAAGGAGAGCCAAAAGGTGTTGTTACCTCATACTTTAAGGTTGCTTTTATGTGATTAAAAGGATGTCGTTAACTGTGAGCCTTGTGGGAACATTGTCTCGTTAAAATGGTAGCATCGACAAAAATCTGTGATCGTAATGTGTGAATGTAATCTGGTACACACACTGGTCCGAGTCGCGGTTTCCAGCGCTAGCGTCGCCATATTTTTATATGTACTGTTTTACTTACTTAGCTTTGGTAAGGAAACGTAGTCTAGCATGATTGTAGACTTCTTTCCCGTAGGTTATTAATCGCTATGTATAAAGAACCTGTTTGTTTTTTTCTGTAAAATGTCCGATTTGCCGTCACTTATTTTTGTCGAAAAAATGTGCGATTTTTGTCATATGCATGTGCAGTTATTACGTCTAAAAAAAATTTTGATAAGCGTCGTTTGTTGCATGATGTTCTTAAATAAAGTTTTTCTACATTATGTCGATATTTCATTTATATTGAAAAATGATTCTAATTTTTCTAATCGCGCAAAGCTAGGAATAGGTGCTACTGATTATTTACGAACGTTGTTACGATGTTTTATGACATGCATGCACATTATATTTAATCTATACGTAGGTAGATTTGCTATTTTCCTAAATCTGTATGAGTTTTAAAATGATTCATTAGACACATTATATTACAATTAATTGTTATTAATTAACATCGAATAAAATAAGTATCAGATTTTATTATTTACATAAAGTTTAAACATCAACAATAAAAGGCAAGAATATAATATTACTTAATTAGGTACAGATATTGAGATTATAATAATTAGGTTAATGTTAATTAACAACTAACAAGTTAATTTATACCTAAAATTGTTAGTTGATTTATTCCTAAACATTAAACTATTTAGTGTACATATAGTTGAAGTACCTACCTTATTTAACAATCATACGTAAATATCATGACTGAAAGACAATTACCTATTTACATGAAGGTAGCAAGTGTTTTCAGACTACTTACATACCAATACCTTTACAATCGATTAAAATTTACTACAAATTATAAAACTTTTAATACCTATAAAAACCTTCAATAGTAAAATCGTTTTATACAAGTCAACCAAACACATTTTTTAAAATAATTAACAAAACAATGTAAAACAAAAGGCTTTGTAAATGAATGTACCTATGTGTTAATCGAATTTAAGTGAAAATTTCAACTTTTCCAAGAATGGTCCAATTAAAGGTCAAAGTTTATAACTAATTGTTATTACTATTATACAGACTACTGTTTGCGACTTCAGTAGATACTCGTATTTGAAGTAGGTACGACTTACATTGAAAAAAATGTGCGCCGATACAATATAAGTTCTTGTTTTGAGGCTATTGCCTATTATGTAGTTATGCTTTTCATTCCCAAAGCATTGCTGATTTCAGTCTGCATTTTGGGTAACTACGTGACAACATTCTGTTTCGTCTGTCACATAAAAAAAACATGCCATAAGGTGAAGTAGGTACAAGTTATTTCTAATGCTTAAGTAGGTACCTACTAAGAAAATACAGGGTGGCCAAAACAGTGAGGTCTAAAAGAAAAATTTAGACTCCTTACCTCAAGGTGTACCTAAATCACCCCCATGTATATTATACGATTGTGCTTAGTTTAGGAGATAGAGTTAATTTTGTGATATTTTAAAATTTTATGACCTAGTAGGCTTTAAACATTTTTATCTTTTTTTTGGGTTGACTTTTTTCAGATTTCTTTTTTTCGACAGATTTCTTATGAATTGCAGATGTTTGAAAAAAATAATCACCTTCCTATCTTTGATTCAAGATACAAAAGTTTTGCTAGAAACATTAAAATCATGCTTTTATCAAAACGCTATCAAATTTTCAACTTAAAAGTTTAAGTAAAAAAAAGAACTTTCATAGGTCCAAAACCATTTTAAAAACTGCGCCGTTTCCTGAACTTTCATAATAATACAAAAAATCATGTACTTAATAGGCCACTATTTCCTGTAATCGGTACACTAAAGTGGTAAGTCGGAGATTTCGTTACATGTTTTTGACTTTCTTAGAGTGAATTAATATTGGGAATCCTCTAAGTTTACATTACGTAGAACAGATTTAAAGCAGTAACTGGACAGAACATGTTTTTATTCTCAACGAGGAAGCTCTTGCCCTTCATCACACCTGGTGGAAACTGATGATTAGGCTGAAGGTGGAAGGGAACTTCAACTACAGAGGAACTATGGCTTCCTACCTCCAAATGCCGGAATACAGTAATGCTTTTAACATTATTGTTATAGTGACAGACTTAGGAAAATAGAGTTGCTAGCCAGGCAGACTTAGATCAAACCCTACCACCAACCAAACCGAGCAGAAAATTTCACCTCCACTGGGAATCAAACCCGGGACCTCTGAAGCTTACCTCTTACCACTTGAAGACAGAGGCAGTTGTTACATTTTACTATTACCCTTGAAATACCTACTACAGTGAGAAGAAGAAGGAGGGATATTTGGTTTATGGTCATCAAAACTTACTTAAAATAACAATGTGTTCCGGAATTTGGAGGTAGGAAGCCATAGTTCCTTTGTAGTTGAAGTTCCCTTCCACCTTCAGCATAATCATCAGTTTCCACCAGGTGTGATGAAGGGCAAGAGCTTCCTCGTTTAGAATAAAAACATGTTCTGTCCAGTTACTGCTCTAAATCTGTTCTACGTAATGTAAACTTAGAGGATTCCCAATATTGATTCACTCTAAGAAAGTCAAAAACATGTAACGGAATCTCCGACTTACCACTTTAGTGGACCGATTACAGGAAATAGTGGCCTATTAAGTAGATCTTTTTTTGTATTATTATGAATGTTCAGGAAACGGCGCAGTTTTTAAAATGGTTTTGGACCTATGGAAGTTCTTTTTTTTACTTAAACTTTTAAGTTGAAAATTTGATAGTGTTCTGATAAAAGCATAATTTTAATGTTTCTAGCAAAACTTTTGTACCTTGAATCAAAGATAGAAAGGTGATTATTTTTTTCAAACATCTGCAATTCATAACAAATCTGTAGAAAAAAAGAAATCTGAAAAAAGTCAACCCAAAAAAAAGATAAAAATGTTTAAAGCCTACTAGGTCATAAAATTTTAAAAAATCACAAAATTAACTCTATCTCCTAAACTAAGCACAATCGTATAATATACATGGGGGTGATTTAGGTACACCTTGATGTAAAGAATCTAAATTTTTCTTTTAGACCTCACTGTTTTGGCCACCCTGTATATCCTCTGGTCAAATTCACAAAAAATGGCTTCACACAAGGTGATGTACGCAACACAGTGTAAAACAGGAACACTTTTTGAGAAACAAATAAACATAACAGCAATACTGCACATTGCACACCACCAAAATTCATTTTCAGTTTAGGCGGTATTATCGCATCGCTAAGAAGCCATCTCTTCTAGACAACCCGTATGCCTGTAAGCGGAGAATAGTGGTTTGAATAAAAATGGCAAGTCGGTAAAGTAACATATCCATGGATAAAATGGGATACACCCTAGATTTTGACCGGTCATGGCATGGTTGTGTCATCGTGTACCCTTAGCAGCTCTCTAGCATCAAGTCGTTTAGTTCCGCGAGTCCGTGGAAGAAGGCAGGTTCTCGCCGTCCAGCTTGTGGCGCACGTAGGACTCCGGCGCCAGCTGCCAGCCGTCCGGCGGGGCGCCCGCCGCCGCCCACGCGTCCGAAGTGGACACCTCGGCCGGACGCTCGGACACGTCCGATTTGGGCGTGCACTCCAGCGAAAGCGGCTTCGGCGTCTCGATCCTGTAGACAGATCTGCTGTACAGCAAACATACCTATGAAGATTAAAATCAAGGTCTACTGCAAAACATGAATTTGAAGGATTGACAGGCAAAAATACCTAACACGCTCGGGTGAGTGGATAGTGTCGTTCGTGCTCGATATCTCCAAGTCTTCAGCGTAGCTCAAGTGCAACTTGTCACCTCGCTGCTCCTTATCTGAAAAGGGTAAGTTTATTTTATTATCATCATAAATATGTAAGTGGCTTTGCTAGAATATTGTTATGTATTTTCATTTGTTTTTGTTCCTTGGTACTTGTTTTGATGGTATTTCTTTTTTTACATCGTCGTAATCGCTGTAGCATTCTCAGGCCAGTTTCTTCGATGTCCTCGGCGTTATTACTGGAACTTTCTTCATTTATCCTATCTGATAGTGACTACACTTCGGCCCTCAACGTACACGCTATTGGCAGCGTCGGGCCAGTCCAGCAAGTCGCCCTCCAGGTCGACGGGCTCGTCCTTAGCAAAACTGTCTTCACAGTGCCAATGCAGGCTTCACTTACCGTCCACGCTGACGCAGCTCCTAGCAGTCTAGTGGACCTAGATGTTGATCGTTGTGGCAGCCTCAGACCAGTTTCTTCAACATCCTCGCCGTTGTTGCTGGAAGTTTCTTCATGTAACTAATTTGATAGTTTCCTTAATTAGGATACAATTCTCCCGTGGTCGCTCCTCAGCAGAAGTGTATCACAGTGACATGCAGGCTTGACTCACCGTCCACGCTGATGGCGGCGTCGGGCCAGCCCAGCGAGTCGCCCTCCACGTCCACGGGCTCGTCCTCGGCGTCGTAGGCGCGCGACTCCCGCGGCTGCTCCTCAGCAGGACTGTATCACAGTGACAATGGGGCTTGACTCACCGTCCACGCTGATGGCGGCGTCGGGCCAGCCCAGCGAGTCGCCCTCCACGTCCACGGGCTCGTCCTCGGCGTCGTAGGCGCGCGGCTCCCGCGGCCGCTCCTCGCGCCGCTCCTCCTCCAGGTCGTAGCCCAGCATGCTCTCGACGGTGTGGTGCCGCTTGCGCGTGCGCAGCTTCAGCCGCCGCTGACGGTTCGCTCGGATGCGCTGAAATGTCTGAAGCGGCGTATTGTTAATCGATGAGAACCTTAACTTTAATATGTGGTTATGTTACTGATTGCTCTTAATGTCGTAGGTAGATAATAAACAAGTATGTATTATAATTATTATATGTGG
This sequence comes from Ostrinia furnacalis, assembly GCF_004193835.3. Classification (NCBI taxonomy): domain Eukaryota; kingdom Metazoa; phylum Arthropoda; class Insecta; order Lepidoptera; family Crambidae; genus Ostrinia; species Ostrinia furnacalis. The sequence continues at coordinate 77,066 of NW_021130809.1, read as the reverse complement.
TATTAGGGTATCTAGGTTTAGATAACACTGTTTTTGTCTGTTTCGAGAAATGATTATAAGTGGGGACAAAATAGGACCCTGTTACTAAACTATACTATGATTTATTATCTTTAACACAGAACCATTATTCATGAAGATGATGCATTCGGTTAATCGATCGGGATTCGGGAGTCAAATAGAAATTAGACTCATTTAGGCTCCAATAAACCTTAGTTAAATCAAAGTTAATTGTATCCTAATTCAGTAAGTACAAAAATGGTGAGGGTGGTCTTACCTCCCACCGCGCGTCCTCGTCCTGGTGGTGCAACGAGTGCGCGGGCGGCGCAGCAGCGTCGCGGGGCAGCGCGCTCAGGCTGTACAGGTGCTGCAGCTCCTGGAGAAAGTGCGCCTGCGCCACGCCCGGGCCCAGCCGCGCGCCGCACACGCCGCACGACGACTTGCGCTCGCCGTCCGCTGCAAGCGATACTCGTGAACCAGGCTGACCACAGTTGGTGGCGCTTTAAATGGCCAATATATGACAATTTGCTGTTAATTGACGTGTTGAAAGCTGTTCAAGACGGTAATTAAAAATGGGTGAACCAAAACTTTAAATTGCAAAACACAATCGCGTGCTAAACACAAACCAGAAAAAAGTTGAGCGAAGCACAAGGCTCGTCGTCCTTGCCGGGGAGCTGGTAGCATGTTGTGGGGTAGAAGTGACTGTAGTGACGCCTCTGTAGTAATGACTCTAGTTCCTCACCCGAGAAGAAGTCGTGCGAGTCGGTGCAGGTGGGCGGCGCTACGGGCTCGTCGTCCTTGTAGGGCCGCGGCGAGGCGGACGCGGCGGGGCCCGGCGAACTGGTGTCACGGGCTAGTGACTGTAGCCGCTGGTTCCTCACCCGAGAAGAAGTCGTGCGAGTCGGTGCAGGTGGGCGGCGCGGCGGGCTCGTCGTCCTTGCAGGGCCGCGGCGAGGCGGACGCGGCGAGGCCGGGCGAGCTGGTGTCGCGGGTTAGTGACTGTAGCCGCTGGTTACTGACCCGAGAAGAAGTCGTGCGAGTCGGTGCAGGTGGGCGGCGCTACGGGCTCGTCGTCCTTGCAGGGCCGCGGCGAGGCGGACGCGGCGGAGCCCGGCGAGCTGGTGTCACGGGCTAGTGACTGTAGCCGCTGGTTCCTCACCCGAGAAGAAGTCGTGCGAGTCGGTGCAAGTGGGCGGCGCGGCGGGCTCGTCGTCCTTGCAGGGCCGCGGCGAGGCGGACGCGGCCGAGCCGGGCGAGCTGGTGTCGTCGCGCGCGGCGTACGCGTGCCGGTACAGCGGCGGCGTGCTGCTCTCGTCGCGGACGCTCTGTGACCACCACATTTTCATTCTGGACTAGATATTTGTATGGAAATAGTTTGCGAGTGATGTGTGAATTACTAATTTCGCAAAAAATGTTTCGATATTAATGGCAATGTTGAACAGCACAGTAACGAGTCAAGATTTCTAATCGTATTAATTTCTGTACATTGTATAGGTACAGACATTGCCGCATATGTTATGAAACGGACAGCCAAAAGCCTGTCCAATCACGACATGTTCACGTTCTGTTCCCTAACGAGCAAGCAAGGCCCACGCCCAGCAATGCCTGGACGGAACAATCCAATCCTAGCGAGTCGCCTTTGCTTTTCAAAGCAAAGACATGTCAACGCAACGGTATTGGGGTGCCGTCGAACGTCAGTGGGAAATTGAAATCCGTGATTGAATTTACTACATTCAAACTATCGAGAGCTCGTTGCATAGGTACACGCCATAAAGGTACACTGCTGGCGCAATGTTGACCAAGTATTTTCAAATGATGTCGATGAAATTTTGTTATCCCGATCAAATCTTCTTTTTACTCGAGGATATCCTCGATCGAAGCGAAGCTGTCACGATCTCGAATCGATATCGAATTGAAGATGTCTACAGGGACAACGTTTGTGTGTAGTAGCACAAATATATAACATTCAGATACAGGTATAGATAGTAACACAAATATAATATACGAGTGTAGAGTCATTTGTATTTACTATAGTGTCGTATGAATGTTATAAAGTTACAATCACTTTCATCCATTTGCTCGCAAGAGTGACTCAACCCTCGCCCGGTCCTCGATTAATATTAAAATCTCCCAACGCCACATCGCTTGCATCATTGCATCATCGCTTAATATCCAGTGCTAGGGCGACTCTCCCCTTTCATCCGATATTAGCGGTGCTCGATAAAATATTAATCGAAAAATGTAGGTATTACGAAAAACAAAACTATTCGTTAAATACGTAATCTTACATGACAATTTTAAATTTTTTTCAGTGCAATTTTCAAAATGTTTGTGAAGATGCACAAAAATTGCTCAAGTGCGAGACAAATATTTTTTTACAATACATAGTTTAACTTTAACTGTGTTTAAGTTATTTTGTTCCGAGTTTAAAAGTTATGTTTTAAGGTTCTGTTGCGATACATTTTAGATGAATGCGATACTCTTCAACGAAGCTTTCATATCTACATTATGTGCGCTGTCTTTGCAAATAAAGTTCAAAAACATAAAACGCGTATGAAAGTCATATCAATTTGAAAAGAATACCAACTTTCCAATGATATTTGTTCAAATATTATGACAAACATCTCAAAAAATGTCTGTAACCGATGAAACAAAAACTTTATTCACCAATCGCGCTGGTCTCATCTTTTCTGGATTCTATTATAGCTCTTATACTCTTTTTACGTACCCTGAGCGCTTGTCCAACGCTTTGGCCAAGGGCGTACTGCTCCCCCAAATGGCGGGCAAAGGCTTTCCCAGGGTACAGGGGGTGGAAGGCGCCCCCTATCGGTCGGAAGGCGCCGCAGCCGAAGCTCTGCAGGGCTGGGTGCAGGAACTGCGGCGCCATGTGGTGCAGGAACCCTTCCATGGCTGTTGCTCTATAACACGTGTATAAGGTTAGTACCTGAAATTGTTATTTTGTACTCGCAAGCAAAGTATCGGCAACGGGTATACCTAATTACTATTTATATAGGGTGTCCCAAAAAGTAATGTCAAGCCGAAGCCCAGAGGTATCACTAGGGATTCCTCTGGGCTTCGGCTTGCCACTACTTTTTGGGACAACCCGTATAAAAAGTAGGTACCACATTATTGAATAGGGTTGTTTAATTAAGTTCTATAAACTTTGCGTCTTTCAGATTTGAAATAATTTCATAACGAGTGCACTTAAAATTTCATTAATTACATAAAACGTGCCATAAATAACTTATTTATTTCCGATATAAGTAACTAAAGATATTTTGTGCCTAGTTACATAAAATAAACAATAGGTAACCTACAAAAAGATTTTCATTAAAATCTAATCGTTATCCTTTCGTTTTTTTAAAACATGCTCACGGAAAGAGATATCCAAACTGACCGTGTGTAAACAAACGAAGATCTGAATTACTGCCACTAAACACGTATGAAACCGCACAAGAATAGCTGTAAAATGTGTTTATTTGGAGAGCAATCGTAGATGGCGCACAATACTCGCGGGCGGCACCTAGCAGCAACAATAAACAACACCAGATGACTGCGGCCGGTCTTAGGTGGCCTCTGGACTCGAAGTTACTCTTTCGTAGCTTCCTACCCGATACGAGTACGATACACAAATCACAAAAGTTCCTACGAGTTGGCTGCATAATTAATAGAATAAAAAATGCGTTTGCGCGGCCTTTTGTTTAATTTTTAAGTGTATTTTATCTGATCATTTCGCACCTAAGCAGTTACCTACCTATCTGTCTAACGCCCGTATTCACAAACATTACTATGAGGTCTCTCTCACAGTGCGCGTGGACGCACATGGTCACGCACGAACCAATCACAGAGCTCTATTTAACGCCGTGCGTTCGGTTTGCTGATTCACTTAAGCAAGCATCGTTTGTGAATACGAGTGTAAAAAAAAAAACTGAGGTAGAGAGCGGCACGGGAGGGGTGACATATTGACATAGGACGTAACATAGCATACAAATCTGAAAGAAATCTGAAGTCTTGTAACTCGATAAGGCACTGGCTGAGTTAAGCACTAGATCTATAATAGTTCATGTTAATAGGTATACGATATAATAGCATTTCGATGGCCTTTTGTTTGTATTATCAGGCCTGTTCATCTCCGCGAGTTTACATCGAAAACAAAACACGCACGATGGCCCACCTACAGGATACTATTCGACAAGGCCTCAGCGAACTTTGACTCACGCACGCGTATTCTTGTGTATGATGGAAAAAAATAAAGAAAATGGTGTACTAAATACTGTGCAGTATTTAACTGCCTAAATAATAATAAAAACACAGAATGTACTTTTTTAAGTTGCCTGAAGATACTGAGAGGTAAATAAGTAAGTAGTTAATATTATTCATGATAATTCATGCTAAATCATGTATTTCCTTCGCCATTTTCTGCAGTTTAGCACCTCACATCACATCCTTTTACCGAAGTCAGCCCTATAGTTTCGGCGCAGTACCGATCACTGACGTTTTTCAACAAAATGGTTCTTGACTCTTGAGACAAACTAAATTACACCATATTGTTAATGACATTGAGCATACATTTTTTAAAATACCATCGCGAAGTAAAACTTCTGTACGTAGTACCTGTGGTAGTACTTATTATTATTCTGTGGTATTATTAAAAAGCATTGACTCCCTTAATATTTTTAAAAGGAAACTTGCCCTACACTTTCAAAGTCGTTGTAGAATGAGCCTTACTTATTAAAAAGGTCTAAAAGTAATACCTACCTATGTATAATTTAAGAAATTGTGTTTGTTTTGAAACTTATGTTTATTTTTTATTGTCAATCAGATGGTATAATTTACTAAAGCCAAAATGCTTTTTATAAAACATATCGGTGCGAACGATTCAAATGTAAATAATATTTCGTAGTGAAGTTTGAGATCGGTGGCGTATCCAATAATATATCTGTTTTGGCGCCAGCAATTGGTTCGCCATCCCGTAATTCGAGATCCATTTTAGTTAGCGTTCAAACCAGCTACCAAATTAAATTAAAATCGCAAAATTGGTTGTGCTAAACGTCAGGTATAGCCTTAGAGAATTATGGGTATAGCAGACATCGGCGCTGCGGCCGCGAGAGCCAATTAGAGTCGGCCAGCAATCGCATTTACGTAATTACCGCTGATATGCCGAGCCTCCAATCACAGATACCGCACCGATGGCCCTTTGCAGAACTGTTTGTGTCCACCACAATTTACTGCTAAGCCGGAATCACGAGTAAATGTCAAACGTAATTATAGGCCAGTCGAATTAGATTTTAAATCGGAAATAATTCCTACAAAAGATTTTATTGCTTTATTGGCTTCATTGGTTGCCCATTAAGACTCTCCTAGGTTTTCGACTTCGACGGAGTTGTGCTTAAGTAGTGGGGGCCCCCGAAAGGGGCGCTTTTTAGGTTTACCCTCCTGTACGATTGCATTGGTGCCTGGCATGCCTGGTCTAAGGTTCGAAGCCAGAAAATCAACTTTGTATGCGTGAAAATAGTTTAAACACTATTTTCCGTGCTTGCAACATTTTTCTTTACTGCTTCGCCTCTATTAGTCGTAGAGTAATTGTATATATCCTATAGCCTTCCTCAATTTATGAGCTATTCAACATAAAAATAATTATTTCAATCAAACTAGTAATTCTTGAAATTAGCGCGTTCAAACAAACAAACAAAAAACTCTTCAGCGTTTTAATATGAATTTGTTGTTGTTAATTTTTGGCGTCGAACTTAGACCAGGCATACGGCGAGGCAACGTAGTCATGCAGGAGGATACAAGGAAGAGTGGCAGCCACAGGAGGTAACACAGAGTCGTTCAGGAGAGTGCCAGGAAGAGGTGCAGCAACCGCAGTTAAGACACGGCTGGGACGAACAAGGATAGACGCATCCAGCTCGTAAGCCTTGATAAGGTTACACTGGTTGAGGCGCTCCTTTGCAAGACTTGGAAGCCTGCGGGTAACGAGCCATTGGACGTGGAGAGGGTAATTATACACATATTTTCTACTTTGCCAAACATTTGCACGAGAACGGTTTGTTCAAAACATATGAATTTGGTCTTATTTAATGCAGGATTAAATGCCCTTCAACCGTCAGGAAGACCACTTTTCGATAGGGCAAGTCCTTTACGCGGTATAACCGGAAAACCGAAAAAGCGCCCCTTTTGGGGACTCCCACCACTTAAGCACAACTCCGTCGAAGTCGAAAACCTAGGAGAGTCTTTTTGGGCAACTAATGAATCCATTAAAGCACTAAAATCTTTAGTAGGAATTATTTCCGATTTAATTCATTTTTATGTTTAATTCTACTGGCCTATAAAGCCGAAATGCTAAAATGTAGGTATTTTTATTAGAATTTACTGAAAACTAATATTTTTTGGAGTAATTGACTGACACCATAATATTGAATCTGAATTGAATCCAATAACATTTTCCCATAGAGTCAAATGATCAAATCCTCTTAACCTTATGGCAAAAATGGCAAAAAAATAAACCTCCAGAAATATAAAATCTGTTTTGCATGGTTAGGATGAAGAGCTTTTAAAGATGAGTTTTGGAAATAATATTTCCTGAGTAGGTACATTTTTTAGTTATTTATTTACTATTGTTAGCTGTATGTATGTAGTACGCTCGCAAAGTACAAAATACAGTTAATTCAAATGTTGTCAGCTAGACGCGTACAAAAGACGCGTACTTACAAACGTTATAAACGGTAAACTGAACGGCCGCACAAACGTCCGCTTTACATTTCGTACAAGTGTCGCCGGCCGGCGCCCTAGCGTCTGCCCCGTCGCACACAGGTGAAATTTACGTTATTTGTGGCCAAAATTAAAAAAAGCAAAGTTACTCCGATTCTAAATTAGTAACCTAATATAGGAACAAGACATATGGAGCCATCTATAAATGATATTTAAAAAGTTTAACACTTTTTATCCAGATACCCACAACATTTGATTTAAACAGTTTTTCTTGTTGAGTAATTTATTATAATTTTAGCTCTTGTTTAACAACAACGTTTAACTTTTATTTAGTTAATATTTGGTAAAAAACATATGGATTCTATACTTCCAGGTTAGTTTATTATTTCTGTATTACTAAACAGTCTACATTACTTACTATGTTATAGATATATAGGTTTGAATAGAAGTCTATATTTTAACAGTTTATTTTTTTGAAACGGTGAAAAAGTTCATGATCAAGCGCGATCAACCCGTTTCTTTTACATATTTCGAAAGAACATATCTATGGCTTTCATATGACACCAAAATTAGCTGCGTCAAACTGCGTCACCTAAACAAAATATTGCAAAACTGTCAATTTTTATGAATTTTAAAAATACTCATAATATGTTTTCAGGTAGTTCCCAGAATAGCATTCCATTAGTATTCCCTATCCTTAAGATGTAATAAAACTTTTAAAAGAACCAAAAATAACTTCTGCATCGTAATTGTATTTTTTAAAATTTATCAAATTTTTAACAAATTATTAGTAAGACTAAATACATCAATGAAAACATTTGTTACTTTTTCTTTTTAAATCACCTTTAAACTATTATTTTAGACAGACTATAGCAATATATAGGCATAAACACGCATAACGTAATTTTGGCCAACTTTTGAGGAAATTTCACCTGTGTGCGTCGCCAATTAGTTGGCGCAGCATAATGGGTCAAGTGCGCTTGTCGTAATCAATCGGGAAGTAAACAAAGCTCCTTTGTGCCTGCGTCTGTCAAACAACACCGCCACATCACAGCCTGATTCAGGCTGTTTCAACTCGACGTGCCTGTCCCACGGATGAGTGAGCTCATCCAAATCGAGAATAATAGGGATTACAGCTTATTAGTTCACATGCGTCGACTTCAAAAGGACTGCACCGAGTTTTGATTATAGGTGCTCATTAGAACTTAATTAAGTTGCATGTGCAGCGTTTGCCTTTGCAAATCAAACGGCTGATTACCCACAACAAGTGATTATACGAACTATAGCCAATAGATTGCTGACGTATGTATGTATTGGCATAGGATTGGGTTGTGTTGTACTTACGCGTTTCCTTAACACTAATTAATTAACAATAATTGGATAATAATTAAAGTGTTTTGCTTAAGGTGAGTATAGACTAGGGCGTTTACTTGTTACAGAACCAAACGTACATTTTTCCTGTTTTGTACCAATTTTAAGAACGTATTTATAGAAATGCTCGAGAAAATGTTATAGCCTATTGACCTTCAGATTGTCACAGACAGAATTACCAAGAACTTAATGTAAAGCAAATTAGCTTAATTCACTATGGAGGTATATTATGATTATGAATCACTAAGGCTAGTTGCACCACCTAACTTTAACGGTAACTATGACGATAACCGGTGTTTTCTGTATAGAATTTGTCAGATTTTGAGTTTTGTTAAAGTTAAAGTAAGATGGTGCAACCCAGCAAATGAAGTGTTCCGCGATAGCACAGGTGTTAAGCACGAAACTAGAGACGGCTGGCCTGGCTAACTGATGTTCGAGGAAGGTTCTTAAGAGAAAAAGTTTCCAAAAAACCTAAAATTGGATGGGGATATTTTGTAATCACATAATGAAATTATCAGTAGGTACCTATAGGTAAACTACACTCGCGAGCAAAACTATGGAATCACTTACATGAAGTTGTTTCCACGCGATCTTGTGTACTAACGAATTTGTTAGGAACAAAAAAAGTGGCACCATTTTAAAGATTAAACTTTTATCTTTAAATTGATACCAAATTCATTTAAATCACACCAGTATTTAAAAAGATATCCCGGCTGATGTGAAGAAGTAACGAAAAAGACATGTATGAACTGTTTGATACGTCGCGAGTTGCGGCCTATTTACCCCCTATAAAAGCACGCGTTTTCGGATTTTTGCTTTCACACGTTGATTCATACACATCTCCGCTTCTTTTGACACTTTACCTGGGATTCTACACCTTCAGAAGCAGCACAAATCGTTGCACTATTGCAAGAAGGGCTCAGCCAGCGGGCTGTCGCACGTCAGCGCCACATAAGCCAGTCCTGGGTTTCGAAAGTTTTAAGACGCTTTCGGGAGACTGGTGGCTTTATCCCGAGACCAAGTTCTGAACAGCGCCGGCGCACATCGCAGAGGGAAGACCGTTTTTTCATGTCAACCTCTCTATGAAATCGTCATTTGACTGGAATCGACGTCCAGTAAGAGCTCAGAAATGTTCGTAGGATAGCTGTTAGCGAGTAGACAGTTTGTCTAAGACATAAGCAATAGAATTTAACTCCAAAAAGGCCTGCCACAGGCTCGAAACTGACGGCAGGTCACCGATAAGCACGCTTTCAATTTGCTCGTACACATCTCGATGTTAAGTCGAGCAAGCCACCCCCATAAGCCACTGTTTCAGCGAACCAGCACTGCACAAATCGCTCCTCAGGCCGCCTATAAACCCGACCTCTTCGACTGCTGCCCTGCAAACACAGTTTGCATTCATCGGAGAACAGAACTCGCCTCCATTACTCGCCTTCCCATCGAGATGTGTACGAGCAAATTGAAAGGGTGCTTATCGGTTACCTGCCGTCAGTTTCGAGCCTGTGGCAGGCCTTTTTGGAGTCAAATTCTATTGCTTATATCTCAGACGAACTGTCCACTCGCTAACAGCTGTCTTACGAACATTTCTGAGCTCTTGATGGACATCGATTCCAGTCAAATGACGATTTCATAGAGAGGTTGACATGAAAAAACGGCCTTCCCTCTGCGATGTGCACCGGCGCTGTTCAGAACTTGGTCTCGGGATAAAGCCACTAGTCTCCCGAAAGCGTCTTGAAACTTTCGAAACCCAGGACTGGCTTATGTGGCGCTGACGTGCGACAGCCCGCTGGCTGAGCCTTTCTTGCAATAGTGCAACGATTTGTGCTGCTTCTGAAGGTGTAGAATCCCAGGTAAAGTGTCAAAAGAAGCGGAGATGTGTATGAATCAACGTGTGAAAGCAAAAATTCGAAAACGCGTGCTTTTATAGGGGGTAAATAGGCCGCAACTCGCGACGTATCAAACAGTTCATACATGTCTTTTTCGTTACTTCTTCACATCAGCCGGGATATCTTTTTAAATACCGGTGTGATTTAAATTAATTTGGTATCAATTTAAAGATAAAAGTTTAATCTTTAAAATGGTGCCACTTTTTTTGTTACTAACAAATTCGTTAGTACACAAGTTCGCGTGGAAACAACTTCATGTAAGTGATTCCATAGTTTTGCTCGCGAGTATAATTTTTAATCCGTTAAGGTTAAACTATAATGACAAGTAACATAATATCTTTTGTAAAAAAGTAAGCAACCAAGTTAAAAATCTATTCGTTGGGTATCAAGAAGCAAATTCATCTGCTATTACCACTGAAAATCGAGATGTAAAATTCTCACTGCAGCAGGCCAGTCCCCGTTTAATTACTTACTAACGAATTTGTCGCTAACTCAATATGCAGCCAGTGCAGTCCTGCAGTCACGGCCTCACCGGCAAATTAGTGTCAGCGATATCACGTGTCGGATGAACTACTGACCTACACACGCCGAATTCTGAATCTGGCGTACTGCTAAAGGACTGGCAAAATGGCAAAATTGGTCCGGGTGGCGAAATGGAAACAAGCGTGTAGGATATCCAATAGACCCGTTATTAGCTTCACCACTAGACTATGCCGCTTCAGCCTGTCTTTTCTAGAGTTTTCATTTCATGTCCGTTTGACGTTACATTCGCATAAATTACAGAGGCGCGCTTTCCGCAATTTCCCTGCGGACTAAATACAAAAGTGGTACAGCTCTTGTGGTCAAGCTAGGTAAATATAATGGTATTGGAAGGGTTTTATGAGAACTTTTACTTTAATGGCGTACAATATACAACTGAGTGTTTAATAATTACATTTCTGTATGATACATCTCGTACTTACTCGGCTTTTCCTTCTTTTCATTAATTTTTTTTCATCTCAAGTGAGAGAGATACGAGCATAAGCACTCACAATATAGTGCCTACTTAGGTACATAAATAATGTAATGTAATGAAAACTAATTATACCAACTCGTACTATCGCATCCAATAAACTTTATCAATTTTGGACATAAGACATGATTACAAGTCGACTGAAACAGAGACTGAACTGTTTCAGATCTTTACAGTGCAGCCCAAGATACTATTAGTCTGTCTTAAAATTATATTATTAAAATACCCTTATTAAAATTACAGGCCATGAAAAGTTCGGCGTCAATCAATGTCAATGCGATGCTAAAATTATAAATTTAAAAGAAGATAAAAGTTCACATAATATTTAACGTGGCCGACAACCGGGTTAAATCATTACTCCAAGCTTTAACGAGATGGTTACGCATTCGGACAGTTGGCGTGCATCAGTGGCCGGACTCCTAGTGCCGTATAGGTAAACAAAAGAATAGCTCTCCCGGAACTGGGCCGATAAATACGGTAATGTAAACGTTATGAAATGATACACGCGGTGCGGTCTAACATAACGATTCTATTTAGAGGAATAAATTAAGCACTTGTTACGAGGATTCTCCTTACTCGCGGCGGAGAATAGATTAGATTATTTTTGTTTAGTGTCAAACTTTTTTGATGAAAAAAATATTATCTTATTTGGAAACAAGTATTATCTAAATTAGAAAAAAAATACAATGTAATAATGGAAGCTGTTCGCTTTATTATACTTATGTAGGGCAAGTAAATTAATCGCAATAATAATAATTGTAGGAAATCCTCTATTTTCAAAATACAATTAAGGTTAAGGGTCTCTACCAGAACAAATAACAATTAAATGTGAATCGTGTAAACACACTATTGTGTGGCTCTTTAACACATTAGCGATCGCAATAGGCCAATCAGTGTGCAATAAAAAGAGCCATTCTCGGAAGAAATACAACCGGCTGATTTATGCTCTGAAGGGGCACGCGTTCTCAATCTTCCGGCGAGGGCATCGAGGGAAGAATGAATTTGTCAAAAAATACTAGGTTTTTTAAATGTTGATCTTTTAGATAAATAGTAGTCCATGTGGCAGCGATCGGTTGGATAAGTTTGGTTGATTACTCATTTTGCCAATACAGCGAGGTATGTATTATGTATGAATTTAGAAATACTAATTTAATTAATTTTTATTGTCCTCTTAGTTAAAGCTTTGAACATTTTACAGAGTTTTATCAAAATAATGGCTTTTCTCCTTTGCTTTGTAAGTTAGATTTTCAGATGGTTTTTTAGACTTCTAGTACGAAATAGCAAGTAAAATGACTAAATTTTACTAAGTTATACTTATGAATACCTAGTAGGATCATTAAGCTATAAGTGAGAAACAACCAGAATGGTATCTAGGTATTCCCGTACTTTGAGAACCGCCGCATCAACGGAACGCACCCGGCCGATTCAATAAGTAGCGTAGCGCGATAAGAATCATGGTGCCGTCCGTGGTATGCAATTAAATCTTTTTTACAATACACGTCCAGGCTTCTGTGAAAAATTACTCTATCGCCCAATCGGTTGGAAAAGTATGTGCATAAAGTACAATCGTAAAATATATCCTTTGAATCTATGGATTAAAGATGTATTATTAGATAGATATATTCTAAATATTGCCTTAGATCGACCTTTTTTTTGTTTAGTCTGCGTAAGTATTCTGGCGTTAAAATACCTACTAGTACAAAACTTTTATTCATTAATTTATTCTACAGGGTAAAAATGAAATCGTTGGCATCCTTTTAAAATAAGGTTACCTCATGATACATTAGTACCTGTGTTAGTACGTTCCCCAAATAGAGAGCTCAATCATGTAAAATTAAAATCTAACTAAAAATGTCCTAATTGGTGTATGTTTTTTGCTCTACCATCGCTTCGAGACGTTACAAAATAATCCGGGTCTATCCATTGTTTTGATTTTGGTCAGTCTGATGTGAAGCAGTGAAGGCTACAGATGAATGTTGAAATCATTTTGCGGGTAGAGCCAGTGCGTCGCGTCACGCGCCAGGCGCCGACCACAACGCGCGTGCGAATGTTGTCTACCCGCAGACACAGCTTCCGGCAAGTTATTACAAAATAATTGCGGTTTATATCGATCCTTCCCAACGATTAAATTAAAAATAAACGAAACGAATGTAAATTCCAATCAAATGGTTACTAATTTATTAAATTAAATAATGTAATGAGCGCAATTTATTACAATGTTTGGAAACCTAGAAATTGATGGCGCTACGCACAATTAAATAGTATTTAACAACAATTTATAACTTAAAATGCATTGATAAATAAATAATAAGCTCTTTAATTTCAAAAATACCTTGAACCCAATAAAATTACTTTACGGTGAAAGAAATATTGCAATTGGAAGGATGATTTAATTTTGTAATTTATTACGATGAGATTTAACATTTTTATTATAAAATTTTAAATTTTTTCTAGTATATTTCATGATTTGGATGTTTTGAGTTAATTGCTTAAATTAATAAAACATTCGCCTCGCAAATAAAATTTAAATTATCGACTGTTACCATTTAAATGCAAGAAAACATTTTTGAACCGGCCTGTACTACCCACGGAAACTGTCGAAGAAATCTGAAAATAAATATTAAAAGGGACTTAATTTTGAAAAAAGGTACGAGAAATAAACGGAGGGAAATAGAAGGTAATAGCTTATTATCCAATTAGTATTTTTTGTTTTGGATCGTTAAAGAAAACCACACCCGATAAGTGATTTTAATTTTTGGAAACTTGTAAAGCTTGAATCCTTATTGAAATAGTAAAAGCTCTAAATTTATAGGTATCTTTTGTTTTTAATTTATGTTGAAAATACAGTAATCTACCTTTATATCAATTAAATTGTACTTTATATACGTTATTATGTTTTTTAGCCAATTTCAACTACAAACTATCAACGCAGTCAAAATTATAATTTTTCTAGATAAAACACTTTCTCAAAACAGGCTCCAAGATAATAAAAAAATATTATCGGACTATGAAAGGCAATTTAACAAAATAAAGGGCTTTACCACAAGAGAAGCTATAGGTATTAATCTAGCGCTCTATACCATTAATCACCGCGTCGGTAAACTAAGCTCATCAACGTGATACCGATACCTAAATAAGGTCTGACTAATCCCTTTGACGCCGCCACCATCCCTGTTAGGATGTGAGATAAGCAAGCTATAGACTTGTGGCAAGCAATTTATCAAGACAAATAACAGGGATTACTTAGTAAATATAAGTAGCACATAAATAAATGTGAAAACTCATACTTGCAGAAATATAAAAAAACTGCTTTTGTTTTTTTATCGTAGATTATAAAACTTTAAAAAATTACACGGTACCTCCTTCCTTAAGAAAATCATAGTCTCTTGGTTAGTGAATTTTTGAGCGTTCAGTTTTTTCTATTGTTTCAAGACAATATGCCTATTTGGTCTTTAGCTCTATAATCTACTCTATAACAATTATTACGTCTGTTTTTATGTTTAAAGCTATACATATAATTATTTATTTATCATTTTTAGTTTTCTAATTGCTACGATATTTTGTGCTACGGCGTCTGGCTCTACAAGGGCTCTACGGTGCTACGGTCGCCGTAGCTCGTAGCAAAGAATTCTGTAGCGTTCTGTTAGAAATATTCTTTTTTTTTAACCGGAGTTAAATAAAAATAAGCACAATAAATGAAAAAAGTACAGTTCTCTTTTTACTTCCACAGAAACAAATTATTAAAAGGCAATGCCAGATTTTGTATGGAAAGTGGCGTCTTTTTTTTTCGAGCGGCCATCATCCAAACATTGTTTTTTGATTACAAAATAGTGTAATAAACCAAACTTACTATGACATATATACCTCTAAACTCAGTCTGAACTGAGTTACGAGCATTAGAAGTTTGATGCGTGCGCAAGTTTTGTAAGAAATTGCAACAAAATATTGCGCTATTTTTGCGCGCAAAAAGCAAATCTAGTATGAAAATCATCAAACTTCTAATGCTCGTAACTCAGTTCAGACTGAGTTTAGAGGTATATTATGTCATAGTAAGTTTGGTTTATTACACTATTTTGTAATCAAAAAACAAAGTTCGGTCGATGGGCGCGCGAAAAAAAAAGACGCCAATTTCCGGCATTGTCTTTTGCACTTAGGATTTATGAGATAAAAAATTTTCGGTCTAAAATAAATTGTAGTTATGATAGTATTTTTTTCACGACACACAATATTTATGTTTTCACTCAAATTGAGTTTATTTGTACTTTTAGCCACGACGGTATAAAAAATCCTAGCCAAATAGATTGAGTTTAATGAATTTCCATCCCAAAAAAATTAAGTACGAGTAAGTACTCACCTCACTCCGCGACGGGGAAACACGATACGGCACCGACGGAACTTGACCCGGGACACGGACGGGACGCGCACGAGACCACCACTCGGAGCACCCGCGGAGACTGCCGCCCGCGGCGCTCCGCTGGGCGGGCACTCGCCACGCCCCCGCCTACGACGTAAAAACTGCACCCGTTCAAATTAACTATCACTATCTATACTTTAAACGTATACCCGATAGTGAACGTGGACCTAGAATTTTCCAGCTTAACTGCACTCCGCCGGCACTGCACTCATTGGATTGCAACAATGGCAGACCTTTTCATACTCTTTCAAAAGAACGTTCGCAATTTTTAGTTAGAGTTCACCATTAAATTTTATTTGTAAGAACTGTGTTCAAGGAATGAGTAAACTTTATTAAAACTTTACATTATAAGAAAGTTTCAAATCATTTTCCATTTGCAATATTATTTTGCCTACGCATATATTTTTAGAGGGTATTATTTATTTTTACATTTTTTGTAGATTTTATTTTGCTACATTAGCTTTCATTTGCCATTTGGTATGCAATTCGAACACTCAATAATTTATTGCATCCATAATACCTACTCGTAATTTGTTATCCATTTCACAATCACAATTTAGTAAATCCATTTCAGTGCCTACTGTTTACAGTGTGCAGAATTTATGTCAGAATTATGGTAATCTCAATTTGACGTCCTTATCTGTACTAATTAAAAGTTTGTCATAGGTAAATAAATTAAATTATACACTTCATTCACGCATAATTTATTAAAATCATAATATTTTTACTCAACAACACAAATTTCAAGTGTCACATCCTAATAACACGGTAGTCATTTATTACCTCGACCACAACTACACGTAGGGCAATAAAAATGAGGAATTATTTTTAATAACAGCGTGTTCCGCGTGGGGGGCCGCTGACAAGCTCAATATTTTGCGAACTAGGACCTCTTAATACGCATTCCGGGCTACTTCGGTAATAACCACACATACTTTATGACCTCGACATTTTATATGAGCCTACTATATCCAGTTACATCTATGACAAAGCGTAAGAGGGGATGACTCAGCAGTATCCGCAGTAGCTAACTTACCTTTTACAAATGTCTATTGTATTTAATTTTATGCAACGTATTAGTTTTTAAAACTAGAATATTTACATGATCTTAATGGGAGTAATAATAAAGTTATTATGCGTTTCATTAGCATAGGTAGGTACTAAATAAAAAAAAAGCAAAAGAAAACTTATTTTAAAAAAGGGAAGTAGTTAAGGTATCCGTTTAAATGCTTTTAGTAAACAAAAACACTTGTTTCCCCTTTTTAGCAGGGTGGGTCTATTCTTAATCTCAGTTATCTCAGCACACTGTTCCTAGTGTCTCATGCACCGTTCCTAATGCAAGAAGTGAGTGATTTCATTACCGAATAGTAATACCAGTACCTCTAGCATGAACAACTTTCGTCTTCGAATCCTTTGCGTATTCGACAAAATTCGATACTCAACCTTCGAATTAAACGATAACGTGACAATTTTGAGTCTCAAAATAAGTTTCGTTCAACCATTTCTCATACTAAGTTCACTTTACGACACGTTCACAAGGGCGCTGTTGTAGTTTTCGTACTAAATCTTTTGATGGCGATTCGAGCACGCAAACGAACGACTCGAAAGTTTTTCGTGCTAGCCGTACAGGTAATACATTAAAAAAAGTTATTGGTATGTTGAAAAATTTTAATTTAAAGTAGAGGAAGTAAAGGAATGTAAGGTAAACAGAAACTGTATAAAAAAAATAGATAATCAGCCTTGTGCATCGATTTTTTTTTAATATTCAACATCCTACTAATCCATTTCTACATCAACTTGATGTTCTTTGACACTGGCCATAATGTGCAAGCCGCACGAAGCCTTAATTAAAAAAAAAGATATTATTAATGACGTATTTTAATAAATGTGATCATGATAGTGCATGAAAAAAAACCCCGCGTATGCACTTGTAAATTTATTTACTTAATTAATTTAATGTATTTATAATGTTAACTTTAATTTCTCTTCAATGCATTATAAACGTCGTAGGACACAAAATAACATACCATAGTACATTGATACCTTACTCCATTACGCCGCTCCTGCGGCTCATGTAAATCCCTCTGATTTTAGTAACCGACCGGAAAATAACACTGAAAATTGGTAGGTACCTATTATTATCTAAGCCTATACCATTGCCTCCATAAATTAATAAAGCCAAGATAGATAGTAACTAAGCACCCGAAAAGTGAGGCAATATTTGAAACTTTATTGTTTTATTCAAATGTCTTATTAAATAATCTTATTAAATAACAAATAAACATTTTATTAGGAAGAAAAATTTCTCACTTTCCAAAAAATCGACTTAATTAATATTTAATTTTGAACAACTTTTTGACAGTAATGCCATAAGATGTTTGCCTCACTTTTGACGAAGCGGTTGTATACTATCCATCTAGCTAGGCTCAAAAAATTAACGCTTACTAAACTAATTTAATAGTTATTGACTACGTAATAACTATTAAATTAGTTTATTGATACCTAACGCAATATCATGGAGGCCAAGTAGCATTATTATAAAATTAGTTCTAAATTATATTAATACGTATCTGAAACACGTGGTTAAGGCTATCTCACATTGGCTTAGTCAACATGAATTAAGTGGCATGATACTTACTTACCTAATCCTTTGTTAATTAATTAATTATATCAATCACTCGCAAGACATTTCGTGATAGGAGACGCGCGACCTGAATGCGATTTCCAGGAGACATCATTATCATTACGGCTAAATTATAAGATAAATTAATTGGATGTGTAAAATAAGCTTTCATAAAATGCGCGTGGATGTTTATTAAAACACGGAGATAGCTTCAAACAGACTGACATTTATTTGAAATAGAACCAGTTATGTCAACATGTTTCTACAACCTAACACTAGATGGCGCTAGACGCAATACTTTAAAATATTTTGTTACAAAAAACTTTAAAACGCATAAGGACTTTAATTGGTAGTTGTGGTAAAAAGTAAAACAACACCGTTATTACACTAGCTCCGTAAAAATTAGAATCTAATTGAATATACGAGTAAATGAGTAGGTAGGTACATACTCATGCTCAAGTCGTAACGGACATGTTAGTAGGTACTCGATTCGTTATTATTCACGGTAATACGTAACTACAAGGCCTTTAGGACCTATCAAAGAATAATGCCTTGCTAGGTAATTTTTATCGTGGTGTTATTGCGTGCGGTATTTTCAGAACAAACATATTTCCAAGGGGAGGGCAATCCAGGATCCCGTTGACGAGGCTTGGAATGCATCTCGATTATGAAACGCCATTTGTCAAGTTTTTATTGGGCACCCTAGAGCTGCTTCCATTGTTGGCCACCCTCGCCCCCCGCGCGTCAGACCCTCGTCTGGGTGACGGTTATTCATAATTTTTATAACTTGTTAACATTTTGCGGACTATTTGCGGCTGAGCCAGAAACCGCACCGATTGCCCTTTAATTAAAATTCATCCTTCCCCGTTCCTTTTAGGAGGGTCGCGGATGATATCGCATAGGCTTGAGAATGCAAGTAGATCAATCAGAATCAATGGCTCAATTTAACTGTAGGTTGTACCACAGGTTGTACTTGAACTGAAGAGACTGTTTGGTTTCCCGGTCTCCGACAAAACGGAGATGAGTATAGTGGGGCAGAGATGTGCTTGTGATATTTATATTATGGGTAGGTATTTAAAAAAATATAATTTTTGAAGCCGTAGCTTATAAGGCGATCTTATCCAGTTTTGGGGTAATTCGATTCTCTTTCTTCATCTTCTTTTTTTTGTTGGCAATACTCGTCGAGGCCGACTTGATTTATCTGTTTTGTTGGTTTTGTTTCATCTACACTCATGTACGTTCACGAAGACACACGAATTTTAGAAAATAAAACTAAACGGCGACGCTTCACGTTCCCGCCAAGAAGTACGAATTCTCTTTTATCATCACGAATATAAAACTACCTAACAGTTCTGAAATTCGTGTTTGCTGCATTTTGCTGTAATGATTTTTATTTTATTTTATTCTAAGGGGCCGTATTAATACCAAAACATGATTGACGGTATTTCCCTCTATAGAAAAAAAAATGTAAAGATAATCATGTTACAGTCAAAACGCATTATCGGTCAATATGTATTACTTTTGACTGATTTTGACCGAGAGCGTTAGTCAAAAGTAGTAGGCGAAAAACTGAATAATGAAATAGGTTGCATAGTACTCGCGCACAGTATGGAATAGGTTAACCGTAATGTGTGAAATACGCTTAGATTAATAAAACCTAGATGGATAGTCTTCATACAAACGCTTCGTCAAGAGTGAGGCAAAAATCTTATGTCATTAGTGTCAATTTTGTTGGGGAGTGTAGACAGTGAAGGCGATTTTCCCGAAAGTAGGGAAATTTTTAATACGTTTTTAATTATTTTATAACTAACAAAAACAAAACGCATCATGTACTTACTTATTTATTGAATTCAAAGTACCGATGTCATTTTTCTACATGATTATATAACCCAAAAGCATCACAAGAAAGACAGATTAGATTTTTAATGCAATAATGTAATTTTATAAAGTAGGCATTGTAATCAGCATGCCACCTGAACCAAGCACAGATGAATCAAGTATTTGCCTTCGTCACACCGGGTTCTAAGCCAACCAGCTCCACGTCTGCCTTCTAGCTCATCCGTTGCAAGATGGGCTTGCCTCCACGCCAGAAACCAGACTCTCATGATTAAAACCTGACCAGTTATGGTCAAGAACAGCTCACGCCATATGAATCAGTATTTTATGCCGGACACTGCTTATTTATTTTTTTGCGAACAAACTAACTTAATTAAAATTATGACACATTTTTTTTGTAGAAGGACAACTCATTAGCTTTCGAAATAATTTTAATTTATATTGATATATCAAAAGGAAAATGCTACATCAACCATTTTGTTCCGAAAAATGGCTAACGGACACACCATATGAATCAGAGAATCACACTTTAAGTATTTTTATTTTGTATAAAGACAGCAATTTTGTCAAAAATGTTATTTGCGCCAGATAAGGCTATAGCTAAGCTATACGAAAAAAAATATTGCATGCCATTTTGTTAGTTGGTTACAGAACTATACCCAAAGACATCGAAAATTTTGCCTCCGAAGAAATACCCACAAACCGTCTTAATTAATTAAAAGTCGTCGGACGTGTTTACCAATTTTTCACTTTGACAGTTCATGTGACGTTTACGAGTAAGCCATTCTGGCTTACTAAAATCTGCCTCACCTTTCGTGCACTGACTTCTATCTAAGTAGGTACCTACCTACCTAGTAACTACCGAGTAAATTTTGCCCTATTGGGAATCAAATCAGGTGGTCTTTCTACTAGACCAGAGACGGTTAACTTTATTAAATTTAACAATCATATAAAGTAGTTACTACTCATAAATAACAATCGTAATTACGTTATACTTAACATTATTCTGGATTTCTCTTAGGTTTTTTTTAAATATCCCTAGACCATGTACCATGTTGATGTGTGTACCTGCTATCATTGATTAATTTATTATTTTAATAGGTACTTATAATTACTATTTATGACTTATTATGTACCTACATAAGTTAAAATCATGATGATGGCACATTATGGAATCCATATTATAGACATGACGCTTCTATTTCCCGCTAAGAAGTAATTAAACTTTATTTTTTCAGAATATCTATTATCGTGATTTGATATTCATATTATCAATCTTTTAATGTAAATAAGTTAGGTAAGTTTTATTTTTAATTTTAGGCTTATTATATTGATAATTATCACTTAACTAAATATTTTAAAAAAATGTTACAGTTTAATCAAAAATACAATGCAAACTATTTGTTACACATTATTTTGTTTGTGGTAATTTGTCACAGATAAAAAAACATCGTGTGTTTTGACACCAACAATTTTGATGGATATAGGTAAATAAATAAAGTTTATTGATATTAAATAATGTAGGTAATTTATTTTCATTTCATGTGCTCATGTCTAACGATTCGATACGATTCAACTATTTAACTAATTATTCATATTAATTGAAGGATCCTAGATCGTGAAGTGATAAGCGCTATGCAGTCTTCCTTACATCTAATGCCCCATTGGATATCCAAGATGTTCGAAGATTGTAAGGAGGAAGGTAGGTAACCAAATCAAGATTCTTCATTATAAAGTAGGCCTTTACTATAGTTTTATTTTGTTATTATTCACTTAGTAGATAGCAGCCGAAAGGAAATTTAAATTACTAACTAAATTGAATTGCCCTGTGAATCGCTTAATTAAAACGTTGTTTTTTATTGGTTTGGTAAATATTTTTTATCACATATTTTTTTATTATTGTTATCGTAAAAAGATAGATTTGAGGGGAGTAGATGAGACCTCAGCTAAATTGCGTACAAGAATTGACTTGTGATTGATTTAATTGAGTTTTTTAAGTTTGTGTAGTTGTTAGATAAGTTAGTTTTAGGTTTTGGATTAAACAAATTGCAATGTGTATAATATCCAAGTATAAAACATTTATAAAATATGTATAATATTACAATTTATTGCAATTGTTTAACGTGGAATTTGAAAAATCGATTCGACCTTTTGCTTGCCGGGCTTGCCCGCATGATTGCCACCAAAAAATGTATTATTCTTATTATCAAACTTACCTTATGAACATTCCCAGTACAACCCAGTGGTGCAGTTAGTGACCTTCAATGCACCTTTTAACTCAAAGTGTTGAGTATCTATACTTAACTACAACATCAGCAGCAAAATGTTGGCGTCGGTCGTTCGCTTCATGTTTGACTCGAATAGAGGTTCATTAAAGGCTCCTATCATTTTGGCAGAAGAGGACGAGGAATGGCCCCTGGCGATTATAAAACATGATGCCAGACATGCCATGTGGATGCTATGTGGCACACTTGGCGTGGACTGCAGAGGAGTGCCGGGACAGGCCTGCCGGCTCCTTGAGCGTTACCTAGCGGTACAAATGCATAACTTCAGCAATTTGGCTCCAGGTAAACAAGTGTCAACCTCAACGGATTTTGGTTTGACAGGTCACGTAGGTATAGTTCCAAAATACTGGACTGTCCTGTCGATGACATTGACAGTGGGGCGCCACCGTCAATACCGGATCGCTGGTTCAGATTTTTGCCATGTTGGAAACCATATAGTTGAACGATGGTAGCGCCCCCCTGTCATTGAGTTTGGCGGGACAGTTCAGCGTGGGTCATCTATACCTACTTTTTACGAACTCTTATTATTTTCTTGTATTTTTTTAACATAGGACATTAATTTAATCTGAAATGTAAGACTAACACGAGCTAAGTCATTCTCGCATAACATTTATAGTGTTATTTTAACACAAAAAAAGAGACTACGTACACACTTCTTTAAAATAACATTTCCATACTAGATGTCAATTTAAATAAGTGTTCAACACTCGTTTATGCTCCATAAATTTTAAAATTACGAAAGAATAGTAATGTAAGCAGGCACTCGTAAGTACGAGTAGGTAGGTAGGTACTCGTACTGTCTACATGTTGTAGGTTTGTTTAAAGTCTTTTTTTTAAATAGGTACAGTGGTCGCACAAGGTCCAACTTTCAAGAGGCAGCTGCTGAGAAAGCTCCCGGTACTGATGGTATCTTGTATACAACTAGCGGCCAAGATGAACTCCGCCTACTTCCAGATGAATGCGTCGTTCATCAGGGTGTGCCTCATCTTCAAGGGAGTGAGGCTAACTGTAGACGAAATAAAAGAATCCGAGTTCAGAGTATACAGCACTTTAGGTCAGTACAGAAGTAAAATTTATATTCAGCAATACACAGTAGACTGAATGCTTTCAGCTGCTAATTCAGCAGCTAAATAATAGCTATATAGACACATTACGAAATAACGTAAATTAAAAAAACCTGTCTGTCTGTAGCAGAGACAATTAATATAACTTGTTTTGTAACTAAAGACTAAAGAGTTGTTTGTTTGTTTGTTGATGTTTGACTTGTTGTGACTAAAGATTTTTTGAGGAGATAAAACTTATGACTTGACTATAAACTTTTGGTTTCGTTTCTTCGAAGCTGACGCTTCCATGGTAATTATAATTTTTTAGGGTTCCGCATCCCCCTGTGGACCAGCGTGGAGGCAGGGGAAGCCCTGGCCGTGGCCGCGGGCATGCCGCAGGAGATGCTGGAGGGCGTCGCGCTGCTCGTCAACTTGGCGGAGTACCGCCGCGACCGGCTCAACGGCCGCGTCTGGTGGGCTTCAAACCTTTCACCGCCCAGTCCGAACTTCGGTAAGATCAAACCCTTTATATAACCCGCCCAGAATGGCGGGAGATTGTGAAAAGGCAAGTCCACGAGTTCGAGGTGCAGCGTACGACTGAACTCGACGCGAAGCGCGATGACTTGAAGGCCCGTCCATCTGCCGCCATTCACTATAACTATGTTGGCGGCGTGCTCAGATGCCCTCAATGCGCGAGGGATTTTACCGCGAAAATAGGCTACGTAAGCCATCTTCGGGCACACCAGCGCCGCCAAGACAGCTAGGAGTCGCAGTGGTCGCCATGGCCGAAATCGGTCGGATGGATCATCATCAGCTCTTGCTATGCGGGAGTATGCATTGGTCCTTGACCAATGCATACCCTCGTCGGTTTCGTGAACAAAATTTGATCATCATTAGGCAGTTAAAGCTTCAACCACACCAACGCGTGCAGATCGCCATCGCCGGCGCGATCATAGGCAAATGACAGGTCGCGCGACCCATGACAGTCCTTGCGTTGGTATGGTTGAAGCCTAAGTCTCCACTGCAGGGTTGTGTTTCTTCAAAGCAATTTTATCTTTTCTTATCGGTCTCTTCTTGCGTTAACTACAGTGGCAGTAACTAAGTGGTCAGGCAGGATATTTTTGTTGCAGTGCTGTTTGTACTTATTTATTTCCATAAGTTGGCTGATTAAGTACCTACTTTAAATAGTAGTGGGGTCTTTATATTAAGTGTTGAATGAGGAAGCTGTTAGCTCCTTCATCATTCATAGTCTTGACGTTTAGATGCAAATCGGGGACATTTGTGTTACTGTAAAATTCGGCTTACAGTCTGTTTGTAAGTAAGTTCTCCTGCAATAATATGATGGTGTTCGTGTACTAAAGACGTCGTTTGGACCGTAGCCCGGGTAGGCCTGCGGACAGTACACCTGGCGGCGGGCTCGGTGGCGGCGGCGGCGCGGCAACTGTCGTACTGCGGGCCGGACCCCGCGCCGCGGCTTGCGGAGCTGACGCGCGCGCCGCTCTGCTACGTCAGATGCATCAGCAACTGCTTGCTCACCGAATTGCTCGCGGGCGACGCTGGCTCGGGAGTCAGCTCCAGTAGAAAAAGGAAAAGACAGGATTGAATTGGCACGTTTTGAAAGTCACATTAATTATTGAAAATTTTAGTAATTAAGAATTGCATTTGCATCTCAAATTAAATTAATATAATATTGTTGACAAAATCTAATTGCCTAGGTAGGAATTGTAGATACGCACGGTCCTTCGTTTGCCGAGCTACTGCTCTGACCTCTGAGCTAATGTTGGATGTATAAGGGTAATCCACCAACATGAAACGACGCTGGCCGTAACACCTTCAAGTTTAAAAAAAAGTTAATGTAACTTTAAAATGCTAAAAAAATATAACTATTGTAAGTATGTAGGTACCACACTTAGTTACTTATCGTTGCTGTTAATTTTTACTTATTTATAAGATCTCCACTATCTACACTCGGCGTCAAATAAAGCGCACCTATCGCGACAAGTACTTACAAACGTACATGCATCCCATACCCACTTCCCAATAATATTGGTACCGTTGTTTACCTAGTTCTAAAATTTATTTCATTATAGGAAAGGATTTTAGCCCAAAATTGTGTCTTTAGAAGAATCCAGTGTCTCTTCTTAAAGCGACAGGTAATTACGCTCGAGCCAACTTTTATTATGGTTAGAAAACTGTTAAATTCGGATTAATCGCTATCCATCTGTTAAAGAGGACATGTGAGATCATTATTTGGTTTTGTAACAACAAAAATTGGTCTAATTGGTCCTTTTTTCAACTCACATTTAAGGTAACAGGTAATTGTTTATAAAAAAATGAGTTTTTCTTTAAGTTTATTTATTGGGCTTTCAAATAACACCAATATTGGTGGGACACCATGATTGTGTCAGAAGAAAATCTTCAAAGTTGTTATCGCGGGAGGTGCGATTTATTTGATGCCGAGTGATCTTGTATGTGAAAGGTTGAAAATTTACGAGTTTTTAGCTGTTCCGTTTTATTGTGACATATAGGTATTATATTATGTATTATTCTTGCTCCATCTTGTTAATACATCGTCATAACTGTATTTTTTCTCTAACAGATCACTGCATGTGTTTCTAGATACAAGTAATTATCTTATTTAGTCACGCTACTCGTATATTTTCATATTATTTTTCTAAAATCATGCATCTATTTTTATGTGCATTGTTATTTTGACATCATTACCTTACATTGATTTCAAAATCAATTTTTGAAAATTTCGCTTGTACTGGCTGGAACAGTGCATTTTGAGATTTTTCAATGGTCGTGTAACATTGGAAATTTTGACAGCTTCGTGTTGAAAATGTATTTTTTTTTTCAATAACTACCTATACATGTGTTACTTTGTCTACAAAATGTTAACCAATTACTAAAAGTTTAGGATGTCATTTTTGTGTAGAAATAACTTTCTAGAATCGTCTAGGATACTTAGCTAGTCTTAATTAGTTAGCTGTTAAGAAATGTAGTCATTACAGGCAAGCACATACTAAATAATAGGTACACCTGCAATTTTCAAAGACTATTTTGTCAATAGCTATACCATACCCTTGGTACTATTACTTATTCTATTCAACAAATCAAATAACTTAGTATCCATCAGGGTTGGCATGTTTTAAAACAAGTTGTTTAAAACAGTTTTAAATAAAACAGTTTTTTTTATTAAGAGTTTAAAAATATAGATTAGAACATGTTTTAAATGAGTTATTATCAGTCATAGAATTAATAATGAAATAAAATACCTACCTACTAAAAATCAATAAAGCACCCGAATCAAAGGTACCTACCTAATTCCTCTTCTGTAAAGTCCCGCTAGGAAAGCCCTATATTGGCCGTTGAATGAAAGTAGTTTAATGGACTAGTGGGTATTGCCTTTATTTTTAAACTAGCGGCCGCCCGCGACTTCGTACGCGTGGATCTCGTTTCACCCCCCCTTCATCTATCTTACGCGGTTCAGATTTTTTCATACAAATGTTTTTTCCCGCTAACTCCCGTTCCCGTGGGAATTTTACAATATCCTGTTGTAACTAAGCTTTAAGTTTACTAAGGTACCTGCATGCCAAATTTCAAGCGTCTATCTTACGCGGTTTAGATTTTTTCATACAAATGTTTTTTCCTGCTAATTCCCGTTCCCGTGGGAATTTTGCAATATCCTGTTGTAACTAAGCTTTAAGTTTACTAAGGTACCTGCATGCCAAATTTCAAGCGTCTAACTTAAGCGGTTTAGATTTTTCGTACAAAAGGATTTTCCCGCTAATTCCCGTTCCCGTGGGAATTCCTAAGTATCCTATAACCTGCCCAGGAGTATTAAGAATAATTGTACCAAGTTTCGTTAAAATCCGTCGAGTAGTTTTTGTTTCTATAAGGAACATACAGACAGACAGACAGACAGACAGACAGACAGACAGACAGACAGACAAAAATTTTACTGATTGCATTTTTGGCATCAGTATCGATCACTAATCACCCCCTGATAGTTATTTTGGAAATATATTTCATGTACAGAATTGACCTCTCTACAGATTTATTATAAGTATAGATATATCTACCTAACCTAGAAATAAAAAAGGTCTAATTGATTTGAAATTAATGGCCTGAACTATAAAAAGAAAAAAAAACATAAAAAACAAAAAAAAACACAGTCATGTTTAAAACATTTTGAAATGTTTGTTTTATAAAATTAAAAAAAAACTAGTTCTTTTTCAACCCTGGTAGCCATCCAGTTTTGACCCCTGGTTCACTGGACTTAATTTGTATAATCCCTTTCAAGGAATAGGTCGAGTTTCCCAGTCATCCTGTATAATGATGAATGATTGTAACAATAGGTATCATTTTGCACAAATTCACATACCAGCTGCACTGGTGAGATAAGCTGCACTTCTCTGTAACCTAAGGCTCTGTAACCTAAGGC
Organism: Ostrinia furnacalis; assembly: GCF_004193835.3. Taxonomy (NCBI): domain Eukaryota; kingdom Metazoa; phylum Arthropoda; class Insecta; order Lepidoptera; family Crambidae; genus Ostrinia; species Ostrinia furnacalis. Next base: position 49,441 of record NW_021130809.1, on the reverse strand, counting down.
TACCACACTGTCTCGGTGAATAAATAATAATCTTTGAATCTTTGGTTTTAGTAGGCAAAAAATATGTCAGTTTTGAATACAGTGTCAGTCAATTAACGTAAACAACATAATAAACATGAATACAATGAACTGTATCAATAAATTAAAATGTTGTTGTGGACATGTTGGCAAGAATAATTAAATTGTCATGAAGCAAAGTATAAAACTAATCTTTTTTCGCTGTTATTTACTGTAGGATTTGCCAAACACACATTATTGAAAAGCTTTTTCTTGTATTCGGTTCCATTTATGATTGATTTTCTTGTTAGTGTAGGTATAAGCATTTGACCAAAAAAAAAATTTATTGAGATTGAGAACCTATAATCCAATGTTTTAAGACCAAGATATATGTAGTAACATTTACATGCTAAAGTTTGTCATTTTCTTAACAAACATATTTTAATTATGTATAAAAGTTGTGTATTACGTATGGTTTGTTTTATTTTAACAATTTATTTTAGCTGTCTAGTTCTCACACTAGGTATCTCTCAGATTTTCACTTAAACTGGATCATAAACAAGGACTTCAATAAATATGTCTTAATTTAGATAAGTTTCATTTATGTATAATTATCATGAAAGTTATTAAAAACTAGTTGACCCGGCGAACTCTGTTCCGCCTTACAATAAATAAGCCATCGCAAATTTTCCTTATTTGCTCCCCGTTTAGACCTACCTACCCTGGACTACGACAAACATTTTAAAACCAAAATCAGCTTAATCGGCCCAGCCGTTCTCGAGTTTTAATCAGACTAACGAACAGCAATTCATTTTTATCACATTCTATACAGTTTCACATTCTATACAGTTTCATCATGTAGGTAGACTATTGTTCCTTAAGGGCACCCTCCCCGAGAACTACCTAAATATGATGCTGCACGCGCCGCTCTTTGACCACTCAGCTGCGAAATATGTATGCGTCCATGGAAGTACACCACACTGCACCGCGCCCGAGAAGTTTAATAACGGCTTATTATTGCCCATAGCAGGAACTAATATCCCTTTGATTTTGATCGGCAAAGCATTAACTATCTGACATTCATAGAAAGTTATTAAAATACTTGCTGCTGCCGGGAAACAATGTTAGTTACTAATTACATTGTTTTGTTTGTCTTCGTTATTTCTTTAATTTAAATTATTGGTACAAATTAAACTTCTTTATATACAGACAGCCATAATCTATCTTTCATCTAGGACTCACTGATTATCTTCTGTAAATTCTAATAAAATAATGTTGGTGTATGGAATACGGATGGAAATTTGATTAGAAACAACCTACTGTAGATAGGTATACTACTTCATAGCTTACTCTAGTATTAACATCTACGCAGAACGCATCTATACTTTGCTATTTGCTCCACCATTCTTGGTACCTTATTTTGTCATAACACCGGTACAGTAGGTCACCAAATTGTACTTATTCATATTAATATTCCCATTCCAGTTCTCGCTGCTGTAAACTTTGAATATGTTTATTTTACTACCAGACATTGTTTGTAACAAACGATTTACCGCTTTATGAAAAATGTGACGCACATAAAAGCTCCCAGCCCCCTAATGGCTGGCATTAGTTAAGGGGGGTACGCAAACGTGCACGTTACATACACGCTCATCTAATGAAAGCAAAATAAGTGGAATTGGCCTGGAAAAGCGAGAAGTGGTGGGCGTGGCTTACGAAAGGCGGATTTTTCTCTTTGACTCCGCCCAGCTGAAAATATACGGGGCCCGCCCTCACGCCATTACAGACCGCCAAAGCAACAACAACCTCGAATAAGTATCTATTTTACTTTTTGCCAACGCTCAGTGATATTGGAATTTTAATCTCGACCCGAGCGCAGCCAGAAAGGAAGATATCCATTTTCAAGCTTAACTTTCTAGTAAAAATATATGGATTTTGTTTACTAAAATGAGAGAAGTACAGTAAACAATTGTATGTTTTACACTACAATTTCCAAATTTCCAGGTAAAGTCGTCTTATCTTCTGCGAATAGGTACTGTCAAGTCAGACATGTCCTAAGTTTAATTAAACCTACAACTGTTTCAGGGCAATAAACTGATAAGAAGCAGCGAAAGAAGCTGGATCGCTTTTGTCAGCCTCTATTACAAAAAAAAATAACCTAACTTCTCAGGTGATATACCTACCTTTTTTTTATGCATGACAAGGCAGGTATTTAACCACAATCGCACCTGATGTTAAGTGGGATGCAGTCTATGATGGTACATATCTGTCCTGCTTACATAATATTACTCTTGTATTACCTACTATTGAAATCACCTACACTTATGTAGATATACCACACTTTCGACGGTTTTATGTTTCTAGAGTTAAACTATGTATTATAAAGTGTATGTAACTGTGAACCTATGTCTGTCCAAGCCCTTGTATTGATGTTTTTTTTTATTAATTGAATAACAATCTTAGCTCTTCCAGTGAAGCAAAATAGGTTACATTTAAACTTAAGGAATGGGTCGACCCTACTACTTCCCTACAAATAGCGCTATCCAACATCAACAAAAAATAATAAAACGTCTTTTCCATTTAAATAAATAATTTATTTATAAATCTAAGAATAATTTAAACAATTAGTAAGTAGGACATTAAATAGTAAAGTGTTATACATTATATTGACTGCCGTTTCTTCTCAGCATACTTCTCCACAGCACTAATGAAGAACTGTTCAGCTGTTTCCAAGTTTTCGGGTGTTACGAAGTTTCTAAACTGGGATACTGGTTCATACTCTTCATAATTTAAGTGGCATTTTCCTGTGAATTTGCAAAAGCCGACGGCAGCTGCAGCTCCGAGGATAATGACGACTAAGTTCGCCACAAGCCACTCGATGACGAAGACACCGAGGGTAAGCGCCGTGAACTTAACTCCGACCAAAGCATTGACGATATCCAGTATCAAAGAAGACACGCCCGGTAGCACTCGGGATAGCTGTTGGTTCTCTTGACTGCTATCCGAAGTATCCAAGTCACTCTTAGCCGAAAACCTCGATAGGGGCTCAGCAGCCACAACTGCGATAATAACACTCAAAATGATAAGTTTGTACACCATTTTGTACTTATAGGATTATGTATTTTTACTCGTATAATGTTCCTTATTCGTGAGCTAGTTGCGAACTGATGCTACTATCACTCAGTTCTCCATTTTTATACAACATGAAGTCAATAACAGCCTGTAATAAGTTATGAGTGTAATTTATTAATTGATTGCCACACAGATACACTCATCTAGGCATAAGTAATGTCCATTTGATAATGATAAGTGCCTGCTCATTATATTATGACTCTCATTTACATTCAATTACCTACTTAGGTATAATTTTAAATAGGTACATATTAATATAATAAGTTGTGACGCACGCTGTGGTGAGAAATTACTTTACAATTATTTTTTTGACAGATATTAAGTATTTGATGTCCATAGATCATAGTTTTAAATACAAAATCTATGTTAAATGTCAAAAATGCATGCCCCACGATTGCTCTATCGGACACTGTGGCTAGTTTTCAATAATACAATTAAAATTGATTCTGTTAATAATATTATTCTGCTGCTGTTGATTATGCTTGATGATGGACTTGATGCGATGTGATTATGGTCTTAATCTTAATCTCGTCTGCTCTCATTGAACTGTCTAGATTACCATCATGTTTAAAACTATACAGGGTGGAAACGGTAAGTGATCTCACTCGACTATTTCTAAACTATACTAGGTATTGAAAAACCCGGTTATCCTGAAAGTGCTTCACGAGCTCTATCAAACGGTATTAATAATAGGTTACAGAATTAACAGGATATATCTGAAAATTCAATGTTTCCAGCTTCCATACTAAATGCCAGGCACATATTCAGAGGTGTAATTTTTTTTATTAAATAATAAACTTAAAATAAACTCGTATATTGCATTCTTATTGAAAAATATTCTTGTAAATCATGGGTTTTAGGCTTTATCAAGAGATGAGTGTAATGACTGTGGGATCTATTCCGATCTAATCCCAACATCTAATACCAATGGTACTTAGGTACCTACATGGTAGTACTAAATGTATGGAAGAAGGAAACATTGAATTTTTGGACAGATCCAGTTTATTCTGTATCCTGTTATTAATACCGTTTGATAGAACTCATGAAACACTTTCAGGATCAGTAACTAGTTTTTTGATATCTTGTATAGTTTAGAAATAATCGAGTGAGATCACTTATCGTTTCCAAACAGCAATGTATGACATATCTACTACACTTATGAAATCAATGATTAGTTCTTTTGTTGATGATATGTATTTGATGCCTCCGACTGCATTTGTGATCACGGCTGGATTGCACTATCTTACTTTAACTATAACAAACGTCAAAAATCAAGCAATTTTAAGAAAACCTCTAGACTTAGCGGTCGGCGGCCGCCGCCGCGGCACGTAAGTTCGTATAATGTCCAGTACACTCCACCAGTCCAACCGGCCGTATTGACACACCTATGGTGACAAGATGTACTCACAATCTGCTTCAGCCTCTGGCACCGGCTGCACCATTTCCTCGAGGGCGTACCTACTGAATCGCCGCTGGAGCCTTTTGCAAAGGCCGTGGTGCATTCGCGGCCCCTGTTATAAGGAAATACAGGATGCATTGATTAAGATGTTTTTTTTTTGCCGTCTGGCTGAAAAGGATTAAGTCACTATCTTCTGCAGGAACATGCGTGTTTCTCTTACGTTCAACAATAACGTTGTAACTAATTGAGGTAGACCAATCTTATTAAATTTTCAGTAAAAAGTCATGCTTTTTACTTAAATCCATCCTCGCTCTCTTAAAATGTGTTAGCCTAGGCGCAGACCACCGATTTTTAGTCGGCCGATAGTTTGGCCCGAATCTAATTTGTAATGTATGAAGAATCAATCGGTGTAATGTGCGAACTTCTATAATTACGTAACGTAATTACGTACGTAATTCGTATATCCCCGTACTGATTAAAACTGCCCGACTAAACTATCGGCCGATAAAAAATCGGTGGTCCGCGCCTAGGCTTATAAAATAACTAGCTGTGCCCGCGACTTCGTCCGCGTGGAATAATGATTTTTAATAATTTAGTCTAAATTTTACAAATAGCTTTTGCCCGCGACTTCGTCCGCGTAGAAGTCGAAAACGTTCTCATAGGATTTTTAAATGGTTTTTAACGTCATTATCTAAATGTTTGAATATTTACAAAATATACAAATTTTAAAGGTTTATAAACATGAAAATAAAATTTTGTTATGTTTTATGAATATACAGCTCGGCCTTTGATCCGGTGAAAGTTACTCGGTGGAAGTTATTATCTTTTTACAACGAAATCGAAAACGAGTGCATTACCGCAGCAAAATGTTGTGCTTTAGAGAGTCGAGAGTATAGCAGATAATTAGTCCATCGTGAGCAGAAATTTGTCCACTATAAAAATTTTGCTGCGGTAATGCACTCATCGAAAACTACATCTACCGCAGTATTTATTGGTAAACAATATTTTTTTATTTTCCTACGGGTGCTAGAATCACCAAGCTTCCAGCATGCCACTGGCCGTGCGAGAAACAGCTTTTCCTCAAGACAACTCCCGCTACCTCAAGGGCCTGCGCTAAAAATATCGCGGGGCGCCCGCGTGCGTATAGTTTCGAAAATGAGTTTAAAAACAGGGCGAGCAGGTGCCCGCGGCATGACTGTCATACTATGCAATCTCGTTATCCCATACACTATGCGGGACTCCCGCTGGCCGGGTCGCAAATAGTGTAAACACCTACTCGGTTACTTTCTCCCATTCGCAGTCGTGCGTCGCCCATACTTCGGTGTGCGGACTGGTGGCGCGATGGATGGCGGTTCGACTCGGACAATCTTCCGTATAGTGTGCAAATGCTTTAAAACTGCTTTTGTTTTGTTTTTTTTTTTGGTTAACACCAAATTGGCCACTTTGAATTATTTATTGTCTGTGTTATGTTACTGTTCTTTTTTTTTTGTTTCTTGTTCTTAACTTGTTACTTTTGTTTTTGTTTTAAAAATGCGTCGTGTTTTAATGTCCGGTGTCCCTTCCATAAAGTTAATATTCCTTCGGAATAGAGCAACAAAGAATGAGCGAGCGAGATGTCACTATCTGCAACCGTGTGTGATAAAAAGAGATGTGTGATGCTATCATCGTCACGTCAATAGAACCATTTTTGCAAAAGATTTGACAGGCAGTGACACATAGAGGCACAAAGCAGAATTTCAAATCACAGTTTTTTCTAAAAATTTCGTAAAATCCTGTATAGTTTTGGAATTTTTTTATTGTAATACAATGGTGACCTGTTCCGTCCTTGATTGTGATGTAAACCAGAGAAATAATCCCGCAAAATATTAATTTCACAGGTAAATTTATTGAAATCGACACCTCCAAACTTTAGCTTTATTTTTGTGAATGCGCTTAGAATTTTAAGCACTAAGTGTGATAATTATGTTCTTTAAACATTAATTTAAGTTGTAAGCAAAGATTTCATGCACATAATCCAGAATTTATGAATATTTTGTGTAAAGAAATAATTTTCGTTTTACACTAGGGCTGTACCACAATCGATAAATATATTTTGTGCACTGTCTATCACAGTCACCTGGGAATGTAATAATATGAGTTTCTGACTATTATAATAGGTACTAATTAGTAAAGTATCTTTCAGATTTCCGACTAACGAAGATGTAAGAAAAACATGGCTCAAATTAATTAATCGTCCAAATTGGATTCCAACTAAATATGCCACTTTATGTAGCAAACATTTTGATAGTAAATGTTTTCGAAAAATTGGAGCCAGAATCACGTTGAAAAAATGTGCAATCCCTACAGAGTTTGTTCCGGTAAGTTTAATTAAAATAATACTATTTCTGGCAATAAATATTTTCATTTTCGGTGATGGCTGCTCACAGATAGATTAAAAAGAGGAAAAAACACTAATATCATTAATACATTTTTCGATTTATGCATATCCAAAAAGTCAAATTTCCTGATCCATTATCTGTATCCATCGTTTGTACCACATTTAAAGCAAATTGCAAAATTCAGATTCTGATTCAGCTAAATGCTCTCATTTTAAATGTGACACATAGCCCCTTCTTGCTGAAACTAAGTGTTCCTGTTATAGCCTCGATTCTTGCAGTATACTGAAAATATAATGATACAATAAATAATAGAAATTAGTGTTCTTCTTTTTGCAAAGGGCTATTAAGAGTACCTACAGCTTTTTATATGACGCTATTATTTGTGTAAAAATTTATCAATGCATGATGTTGTTTTTTTTGCTATTTTACATATATTTTCTAATTACCGTTAGATTAAGTATTAGCCTTATCTAATTACCGTGACCATAAAATTTTTGGATCTCATTTACGCGAAAACCGCTTTGAATAATTTGACGCCTTTACGATTTTTAAATTCGTACTTTTCATGTGTTTTATATTTAAATACGTTTAAGTCAATTAAGCCAAATTTCAAAAATAATATGGTAATTAGGCTGAGAACGCCTAATCGTGAGAATGGCCGAAAAAAGGTTACAGTGAGCCAACCTTAAAAGATAGACATATGCTGTCGCGGACTTTTTTGTAGAACTTTTAAAGATTGATTACTACATGATTTTTGCGCAACTATAACCGTTTACGCAGCGTCAGCTCTCAAAAGGAAAAAATCACTGATTTGAAACATTCTTCATTGGTGTTCCGCTCCTATTGGTCTTAGCGTGATGATATATAGCCTTCAGTGATTAACAGGCTATCCAACACAAAAAGAATTTTTCAAATCGGTCAAGTAGTTCCTGAGATTAGCGCGTTCAACCAAACAAACAAACAAACTCTTCAGCTTTATAATATTAGTATAGATAAATCTTTTTGTTAGCTATCAAGGTGCCCATGCTGTCGCTTATTTTTAAGGGAAGAGGTGAATTCTAAAAATAAAAAACTTAAATTTGGCGAGAGCTGGGTCAAGCCCCAGATTTGAAGTATTTTCTTCGATAAAATTGTCCATAGATCACGCCCTTAAAGTTTGATCACTACTGCCCCGGGCATACTGTATGTATTAAAAGTCTTAAAAGTTTTGATTTTGCAACAAAAATATGCAGCCTGATGCGATGGCGACTGTACATGAAACATATTTTTTTATACTGATTAAAAATTAGTCTTAACGGCCGAGTCACGACTTAATTTACGAAGCCACGATAGCCGAACGGTGAAGGGGTCGGACTGGCCGACTCGTGATCCGGGGAACGCGGGTTCGGTCCCCGCCGCCGCTCGACTATTGTGGTGAGCTCACTCGTGATAACAAGCGTATTTAGCTTAGTACGAGGGGCTAACGGGAGTATTAGTAATTTGTGTAATAACAAATTACTAATAATCTTTAAAAAAAAAAATACTATCGATTGATTAAGGATGAGTTTGCACCACCTTACTTCAATTTTAACAAACGTCTAAGATCTGTCAAACTCCATACAAAAACGACGGTTATTGTTATAGTTACGGTTAAAGCAAGCTGGTGCAACTCAGCCTAAGAGTTATTAGCTGCTAGCAGCTAATAACTAGGTATATAATAATATCTATAATAATATATATTATGTCTGCCGGTAATACCTAGGTATTAGATACCGGCAGACATTATTGATTATTCAATTAGCCTAAATATGTCAGCTGCACCTACTATTTCCCGCGAACTGTGTGGCCATAATTGAGCCGATGAATCTATAGTATAGATTCTATACTATCTATATTAATATTATAAAATGCGAAAGTAACTCTGTCTGTCTTGCTTTCACGCCTAAACCACTGAACCGATTTTGATGAAATTTGGCAAAGAGATAGTTTGAGTCCCGGTTTCAAAAACCGTTGTCACACAAAAAGTTTTTGTGTGACATACAAAATTCCACGCGGAAGAAGCCGCGGGCGGAAAGCTAGTCCTACATATTATGGCAAAGGTCTGTATTGACGGCGTCATAAAGGCGTCTTTAAGTTAATTAATATTATTAACTAGGTATGTCTAAATAATTCTTAAGAAGGATAATTTTGAATATAGGATGAAAGTTACTATCTTCAATCAATCCATTTCAAATGTGAAAATTCATTAATAGGTACTTTTGATTTTTGATAATAACTGTAAAATCCTCAAACTGAAATTCAAAAGGGCGAGACCGCGGTTTGAAGCTAGTTAAATTACCTAAGGAAAGATAAATTCCTATAATTAATGTTTTTTCTTAGTAGGTACTTGTTTAGGTAGATACCTGTCGAAGCTCTAAAGCTAGGTAGGCTACCTAATTAGTTTCAGATTACCTAGTTATGCCAAACTTTAATAAAAGCACTAATAATAGACATTGCATTTTGGAACCCCCTTATTAATAAAAACTTACACAGCCATTGAACAGTAATTTAAAATAACATTTACATACTGAACGTCACTTTAAACAAGTGTTTAACAAGCTTGTAATAAAACAAACAATTTATCAAGAGTCGCATACATAGAGCTACGGGTATCGACGACTTTTAGATTTCCTTTTCGAATACGACAAAAATAACGACACTCAACATGATCATTAATATAGTGAAATTAGAAAAATTCTTGAAAGGAAATATTTACTAGGAAAGAAGATAACAGTTTAGGTAGGTAAGTAGGTACTATTAAATTCTACGAGTATGCACTGGAGATGAGATGTAAAGTAGAGATGTAGCATGAATTTGAACCAAAATCGTATGTTACACTGTCTACTGACACAATCCGTACATTTGGTGGCTGCAGAGGGTAGGCGCAAATGACCCCTACCTACATCCATCACCCACAATCGAACATCGCTCGAGCGCGGCTTTGCGGCCAGACAGCTCAATTTCAACACCGCTGCAAGATTGGTGCTAACGTTCAATTAGTACATTATGGTTACTAATGTCATCAACCTTACTCACATGAACAACCTCAGTACGCAGGTAATTTTAATTAAAAAGTACTTTGCTTATTACATTTGTAGAGGAAATTAACATTAAGATGCATATGTGGTAGATTTACAAATATTTTCATTCATCTATGCATCCATAAAAACAGCGTCGACAAACAAAGCTATAGTAATTCCATCAGTAACCTTTACCTCCGCCGAAATTGATATTTCAACCCCTAAACTAGCATTAACTTGTGTTAGGGATTTTTCTGTCAACAACTGATATGTAAATTCCTCTAGACGCGGAGTTCGGGAAATGCTCATATTTATATTATCGTTGTTATTTATTTTCTCTGGTGAGCCGTAAAATATGGCAGTATGGAAATGCGGGGATTTGCCGCGTGCTAGAGTTTGACAAGATGACAGTTATAGGATGTGTGGGGTGGAGCGCGAGCTTCGTTGAGATGTCCTGTTAACTCTTTATTGCGATCTACTATTCTTTATATCGTATTGTATCTTTTACTCGTTCTAACCCCATCACTTTTTATTGAATTTCATTGATAGGTTTTTTCCACTTTCGTTTATGTCGTAATAACGTCTTTGGATATTGAATAATTTTTACAAATGTATCTCACATTGCATCTTAAATGCTTAATACATCAGTTAATAGGTACCTACAACAATAGGTACTGTAAAACGAGCTATATATTCTACGGATCGAAAACGTACGCAGTCAAACTTGTATATATCTCACCGTGTAGTGGTTTGCTTTGCTCGTTTCACCTGATATGCAATATCGGCGAAGAATGTGCCCGGGGCTTCCAGTTTTCTTTGCCCGCTCAAGCGTGTAATCGCATGCATGCCTGTTATAAGATACTTTACTTTAGAAAGAAAAGGCATTCGGCATATAATATACCTATGAGTGGAAAAAGCAAAAATTGATTCCGCAGCTACAGTTTCAAAGTGGATAGAGTTAAGTGATGTTTTAATCTAAGTTTCAGGAGATCTACCTATTACAATAATTATGCAAGTATCAGTTTCACTGGCCTTGATTACAAAAGCTCAGTTTTATTCACCATCCGAAATTACCTGATCATAATGATTTATACACTAAACACCAGGTGCGATTGCGGTCAAATAGGGGAGACCTAGGAGAGTTGTGACAGAGGTGAGTTGTGACAAGGGCGATTTCTCCTTACTTAATATAGTTAGCAAGCTGGTAAAAACGCTTGTTTGTTGCTTTTAAGACGCTCTTCTTGATTAAGTACCTGCGGGCGGCGCTAGAGGCACGGTTACGTAAATATGACGTCTGTGTACAAAAAAATGCGAAAAGTAAGTTTTTCTTCAAAATTTTATTTCAATTTATATTATGTTTTAGTATATGTGCACTGTTGTGTTATTTTTTCTCAAGTTGCGTGGTTATTCAGGTCTCAAAATGTAGCACTGATCTTTTGTGTGCGCATCGTGTTTAGAAAATAAAAATTATTATTCGAACCAAGTCGTCATTTTAAAGACCTAGGAGAGTTGTGACAGCCTGTCACAACTCTCCTAGCTTACTTAATTTTTCTGATGGGCCATTTCCACGATGTTTTTAGATGTTTTTTTTGTGTGTTAGTAGGTTTATAATTTGTATAATTGCATACAGTTACTTTTTTGATTCAGAATGCCTAATAACTATACATGAAAGCCATATAGTGGAACTGCTTGCTAAAGTCGAAATCTAGGACCTAGCTTATGAAGTGATTAGGTTAAAGGGTTAAAGTTTAAGATAATGCTGCGACCTCTTACAATCTAAACTTGTCAAGATATATTAAGAAGAAAGAGGCTTATCAAGTAAACCCAGAAGGCGAAGCTCCGTCTATGGATTATACCACCGCGACTATTTTATTTTTATAGAAGAGAAAGAAAATACTATAGATATTAAGTGACTATAATATTAGCTAAAAAATATGGGTCATTCCACAAAAATATGTCAACTCTTAGTCCGCGCCACATTTCACATGAAATATTTGTTAATATTTTATTCCAAAATTGTTAAATAATAGCTCGCAATGTGCTTTATTCATCACCCATTTATATTTTTTGAAACTATTTTTAAAACATCTTAAATTCCTTTTGAATGACCCAAAACGTCATTCCCTAGGCATGTCCGTACTCCAAAAGTTTGTGTTTTGGGACCCACATTTATAAAAACATCAACTTTATCCTTTGTTTTAATTAACGAATAATCTATTTAAATGTATATTACACCAAATTCTATTAATATTTTGCGGTTTCAATAAACAATAATTTGATTTTCTTTAGTTGAAAAAGAGTCTACAGTTTTTAGCGTCATTCCCTCGCCACGCACTGATTTTATAATTTTGCGCTTTAATATGTATTTAGAGTGAATGACATTTAGTTGAGTTTAAAGTACGATACGAAGTTATCCTCAGACCATACTGGCTTTGCGGTAGCCGTTTTTTGAATAAGTGCAAACGTGCCAGTTGTTGCGGAAACATGTGTTAATCCAGTCACTTCGTCAGTCCCTAGTTGAGTAGCTTTATTGATTATAATAGGAAATTGTATATAATTTAATAGTATTTACGTGTGGTTTTTTGGCTATTTTCGGCACATCGTATTAAGCATCTTATAATATAAAGTTAACCTGCATTTGTGTTAAGTTTTACTCCAAATCGTCAGTCCCTAGAGCGTCAGGCCCTAGCTTTAAACGGCACTTGGGACTAAATTACTAGTTAGGGAATGATGTTTTTTATATAGTGATAATAACAAAACAACTACATTATGTGTATTAACATATCTATACATTTTAAGGTTATAAGTTTTATACTTTATTAGAAGTCATATTGGAGTAATGTAGTATGAAAAAAATGAAAATTATAATTTCTCCTAAAATAAAGCATAAAGTGACTGGCCCTTTTAGACATAACATAATTAATTAATAAACAATAATTTACACTAATAAAGTATTCAAAAGCATCTTAAAAAAGTTACGGACAAAATGACGTCGAAAATATACAGATTTTTATGGAATGACCCATATAATTAAAAAAATCCAGGGTCGTGGGAGAAAAATGAAATCTGGAGAAATGTGGCTCAATCTGTGTAACGACATCCTATAACTAAGGTACTTGATACAAATAAGGCCTACGTTCTAATAAGGCCTATACATCAGAAAACACAGATAAACAAATCCAACCGGGATAATACTTCAAGGACACGTACTCATATGCCCTACAACCCGGTAGAGTGCAAGAGCGTCCCGATCCACGATCCCAGCACCAATTGGCACGCGTTCTTCTAAGGTGGTGGGTGAATTCGTGCTCTCTTATAAAAATCTGGCGATTTCATCTTAAATTTTCGGTAAAATAACGCTGTTTTAGATTAAGCTTTTTTTAGTAATCGTTTCTAAATATTTCTTACTAGCTAATAATTACCTTAATTTGTAGTACTGGCTATAGATGCATTATTTGTAAATTTTTAAAGACAACAAGAGCGAAATATCTAATAAGGCCTAGGCCTTATTTCAGCATGGTAGGCCATATTGGATACTTATGTCAACACCTGGTTACGGACAAATTCATTAAACTAAATGAGTCAAAGAGTAACTAAATATGTATTTAATAAGAATGTTACTAACAGCACAGAAAATAAAAAGAAAACAGAGTAAAAAAAAATTACTAAACCTGTAAAAAAAAGAAACAAAATACAAAACCAATAAAAAATAAGAAAAAAAGCCGTATGTATAATTCTAAAGGATTAAAGCTGATATTATCATGCCTGTCTCGAAGACAATGTAGCAGATATGCTACCATAAAGGACTGCTTTTGGTGGTATCTTATAGATTGTGTAGGAGTTCGTAAAGATGATTCAGAAGCCTTTTTATGCCCTGGTTCTAACAAAAATTGAGATCTCATTTTGTTTACAAAAAATCAAGACTAAATGATGTTCCTAAACTGATTTATTTAAAAGGTTTTATGTGTAGGCCTTATTCGAACACGGTGTTTTAATAAGCTCTATACAAAAAAAAAATATTGTTTGTTTTTGATATTTTTTTTGATAATTTAAGTAAGGAATCATTACTTTGTTACTATGAATATTTTATTTTATCTATAATTTATGTATTATTCTTAATAAGTGGAATTTAAGTTTATCTAGAGATATACAGTATATTTCTGTTTACTTGGTATGTAAAATTTTGATAACGCAAACAAATCGACGTGTTTAATGTTATAAGACCGCATTTTGTTTAAGACAACCTCAATTTTAAGGTCTACAGGCATTTGAATCATATAGGCCTTATTCCGTGTAGGTGATTTAATAAAGCCAAAATCAGTGGTTTCGTAAATTGCTTATTTTGAATAGATTTAGTTAAAAATTGTGTTATTTTTTGTAATATTGCTAAAATTAAAGGATGGAAGAAGTTAATTAACCTTGTTTTTGTTGACTAGCGTTAATATTTATTGAAATATTAGCATTTAAAGTTAGGTAGGCCTTATTTGTATCAAGTACCTTATTTGTTTTAACTGGTAGGTACTAAAGGATGATTAAAGTACTTTTTTGCTAAAAAATCATATTTGATTGAGTATTATGGTATTTTTTATATCTAATAGATGAAATACAATGCTGTCACAACTCACCTCGGTACCTGTCACAACTTACCTCGGTGCTAGGAGAGTTGTGACAGAGGGAGTGGTCTAAGATTTTGGTGATTTTCTTAGAAACCCTAACACTTTAGTTAACTTTGGTGATTGTTTTGAAAACAGAAGGAACGACGCTACACTAATTTATATGATTTATAGCTGTGGAATGTTTTGATGATGATGATGAATGTTTGATGAGCGAGATATGGCCCCTAAAGTAAAAATTGTCACAACTCTCCTAGGTCTCCCCTACAAACCTGCCTTGTCATGTATAAAAAGAAACTAACCTTTTGTGAGAAAAACTAAAACTATGAGTAAGGTATCTACGTTTACAATTTGAGATACACCTAAGTACTTATTTACAAAAATGTTCTCGACTTTTCGTAAAAAATAAAGCAACTTTCACACCTTCGCGTATTTTCTAACGAGAAAGAACTTCGGATCACCGCATGTTGTCCAACAACATCTGATAAGGGCCACGCATCTACAATGACATATGCTAAAAATGATAATTGCTCTACGATTTTCAACCATGACACATTAGGCCGAAAGTGTAAAGTCGAGTATCACCGCCGGAATTTTACTCACGTATGAATTGCACATTTATTTGCGAGGGTGCGAAAACTTGTTGTTATCTTGAACGAGGCCAATTTCGGCAAATGGATACTAAGTCCTGACTCTCGTATCTGTTTTATGTGGAGGCGCTCGCGTTCTTTTAAAATATAGACAAACGACGTATGGGGCAGACGTGTGATCGCGCGCAATTTGGAAAGGATTTGCTTTACTGCCGCCGGGCTCACACCAGCTTACACGTCCATGTGAAACTTTTAAGTATTATCTCCTTTAATATCTAATAAAATCGACACCGCCGGTGCGACCCTATAATAACATGGTTGACGATACTCAAACCATGGCGTGGTTATAACCAAACCACGATTTGATTCGTTCGATTTTGTGTAGGTAAACTTTTTTTTAATTTAAACTTATAAATTATGAAGTTCTTATTAATTATTGTAAACACTTAATAATATGCAATAAAAAAAATATATATTCATAAAACCATCGGTTTAGGTAGGTACATCTTCTTTTATTGTATGGTCTTTTAAATTGTTTATATCGTGGTACTTTGACAAAGTTGTGTCCCTCATTAGTTGATTAAGTTAATCACTAAAGACGTTTGAGCAATTAAAGAGTCGTTATGTAATGTTGCATGGTTATTTTCACCTTTCAATGATAACATCGCAATGTTTGCTCACATGTGATGTAATCGCGTAGTGTCGTACTGGACAGGGTTTAAACACTTTTATTAAGGGCGCCCGGGTCAGGGCGGGCGGGCCGCGGCGTTCGCCTCGCTGCGCGCCCTTTGACGCGAAACCATGCGCGAAGTCATCCACTTATCGGCAACGCGATCTGCCAGCATTTTTCCGTTTTTCCCCGTCTTTTCGCCTCGCCGGCTGTGCTGCAAACGTGACATAATTGAATCAGCGGCCCCGAATACGCGCTGGCACGAGATTGTTGCAAATTAATTCAGACAGACGTACATAAACAAACGTTTATTTGTTTGTTTCGGATTTACAAATGTCTAATTCATTTATATGGGACATGCTTCAAAATATCTATAAAGTATATTCATGCATCATAATATCTATACAGTTATTTCAGTAACATTTCAGTAAATAGCAAACTTGTAGTTTGCAAGTGTAGGTAAGTTTGCAAACAGTCAAATAATTATTATAATTAAAAAAAAAACATTTTTAAAAACAAGCTTTAATGCGAATATTTACGAAAGAATTTAACGAAAAAAAGCTTGCAGAAAAAAAGAGGAATAAATTCCATGTGCGATTATAACTTCATTTTAAACTTTTTGGTTGTTTCTCAATCTCATGGCCCAAGTGCTCGGGAAGACAAATCCAACGAACTCAAGCTCGATAAGCTTCATCCGTTTCGTTTAGGAGTTCCTATGGCCAGCTCCTGGCCACTTCCTGACTTCATCATCAGGACCCTGGACATCATCTAGCACTAAAATGCTCAAATAGACAAATTCAACGAACCCAAACTATACATACAGGGTGGAAACGATAAGTGATCTCACTCGATTATTTCTAAACTATGCAAGATATTGAAAAACTGGTTACTGATCCTGAAAGTGCTTCACGAGCTCTATCCAACGCTACCAATAAAAGGTTACAAAATAAACTGGATCTATCCGAAAATTCAATGTTTCCAGCTTCCATACATTTAGTAAAACCACTTAATATTAAAAACTATACAAGCTATCCAAAAACTGGTTACTGATCCTGAAAGTGCTACACGAGCTCTATCCAACGGTACCAACAATAAGTTACAAAATAAACTGGATCTATCCGAAAATTCAATGTTTCCAACTTCCATACATTTAGTACTGCCACAGTCATGGCACTCATGTCTTGATAATATTATAGCAAGTAAAGCCTAGAACCAATGTTTTCCATGAATAATTTTAAATAAGAATGCAATTTACGAGTTCATTTTAAGTGTTTATTATTTAATAAAAAAATTACACTTTTCATATTGTGTGGCTGGCATACATTTAGTATGGAGGCTGAAAACATTGAATTTTCGGATAGATCCAGTTAATTCTGTAACCTATTACTGATACCGTTAGAAAGAGCTCGTGAAGCTCTTTCGGGATCAGTAACCAGTTTTTCGATATCTTGTGTAGTTTAGAAATAATCGAATGAGATCACTTATCGTTTCCACCCTGTATAGATGCAATTCCGCCGTTTCGTTTAGAAGTTCCTATTTCCCCCTCCAGACTCCATCCAGCTCAATGGTACCATAATCTTGCATTGCCATCAAATTTCAGCTCAATCGGTAGAGTAGAACTGGTTTTAAATTCAGTTAAAGTCTATATTGACTTTAACTGAATTTAAAGCTTGTAAAAATATGTGCAATGTAGAGTTTCGCACCTCAAAGGGAAGGATAAACCATTACAGGATCAGTTCGTAGTCCTGCCTTACCTTCTCAAAAACTCCTTGTTTATCAAAAACTTAAAATCGTTTAGGCCAATCAAGACTCAAATACTCAAATACTCAAATCTTTATTGCATTTCACAGTGTACATTAGGTCTTAAATATATAATTGGATCACCATGAACCCTGTCGGGCACAACAACAATGGAGAGGAGGAATTTAAAAAATAATTATTATTATTGTATTAAACTAGATTCTTAAATATTATTAATTAGAATAAATATTAAATTATTGTATCCAGTGTATTATTATATTATAAGTAATATAATATTACTGTAATATATATTTAATTATAGGTTATGTAATTTGTTTTAATATTATATTTGTTTTAGATATTTAATTTTATGTATTCTATTTGATATTTTTATCTTCTAAAAATTCCTTTATAGTGTAATAGCATTTTTTTATTAGTATATTTTTGAGATCGTTTTGAAAGTGTTTATTATATTTCATATTTCTTAAGTAATCTGGCAGTTTGTTGTATATTTTAATGGACATTACTAATGGGCTAGAAGAGTGGTGTTTCATTATGGAGGCCGGTAGTGCTAATTTATTTCTATCGCGAAGTTGATATTTGTTAATGTTACCATCTCGTTTAGTATACAGATTCGGGTACTTGCGAACGAACTTGCATATCTCTAATATGAAGATACAGGGTAGTGTTAAGATTCGATGGAATTCAAAATGAGGTTTACAACTATCAGTGCTTCACTCACACTCACTTGATGATTAAAAACTGGAATCATAATTGACGTGCCTCTGATAAAATAGGTTAAATATATATATATAAATATAATTTGTTTAAACATATGTTTTTAAAATAAGGAGGTACAAGAATACGAAACTTTCAATGCTATACCAACCAACCTTATCCAACTTTATACAAACACTTCGTTTGCAAAGCAACTCACCCGTCATAGAATAGCACAGGATGAGAGGACCACTAGAGAATAAACACAGATGCTGCGAACTGTAATTACCTTCCGACGACAGCTATCAAATAAAAACGACACAGTTTCATCTGGTAAAGGAAAAAGGCTTTGAGGCGCTCGTTTCACGCCAACTGTAATGCAATTTAGAGTGAGAATCAAAGCGACGTTACTGCACCCTCCCTGGCTCAGTCGCTGGGTACTCGCAAAGACTGGATAAATTGCAGAATACAGTCGGTTTTTACCTATGTTTTCTAAAATCTGAATCCTCATTCACTATCGATCTATTGAGCAAGCTTTTATAAACCTTTCCAGACTTATAATTATAGTCTTTTGGCATAACTAGAAATTATTAAAGAAATGTTTTGCAACGAGCATGACAGGCATCTAGTGCAGCAGTCGCTTTAGAGTTTGGTATGATAATCAGTTTTATAATACTACGTCTACTTGCAACGCAACAGAGCTGTAGTAACGACCAATATCACTGAACATTCATTTAAAATATGATGACAGTTGCAAACTATAGCCATACGCAAAAGCAAAATCGGCTCGAAAATTATGCAGACAAAACAATATTGGTGCGTCGGCCGCAGCGACAACGTAACATAGTTACGCTAGTGCGGGTAGTCGGATGCAGTTTGCGGTCGGCGGCTGCCAACGTTTTGCCGAACGTTTTTGCAGCAGTGGCCGCCGGTGACACTGCAGTGTGGTGGACGCGCGCCGACCGCCGCCCTAGTGCTGTAATGTGTTGCGGCGCCCGCCCTGACATGTGTTGAAAATACAAATTTATATTTCATTTTGAATAATATGGAGTTTACACTTTATTAATTGCGGCACCAATTTGCTGCGAGATAAATGGTCGAGTATCGAGTATCATTCAGATAAAGTAGAGCAATGCAATGTAGTTAAAATAATTTAATCTTTATAGTTATCTACGATCATTTTTAATGCAATGATTTAATCGTTTGTCAAATATAGTTACACGAGCTGAGAGTCACCATAGTGTAAAGTTTGTAGGGTCACTATCTAGGTCCACTGACCTTATTTATAAAATCCTGCACACAGTAAGCATCAATTATATTTTATACTACGCTTTTTGCAAATTAATGCAAAATACAAATTAAAGCATTTTGTATTCATTTAACATAATACATAAGTACAATCTCTCACTGTATTAAGAAATAATAACATAGGGTACACGTTTATCGATAAAATCGTGGCGATGTGCCGGCCTACGTCCGACGTCCGGCGTCCGGCGTTGACGTGTTTTGCGCCTGTGACACGTGACGTAATTAGCGCTGCCCTCACGTCACCGAGCGAGCCCGCTGCGAGCAGCGTTCACGACCAATCTCAGCTTGTTTACGATACAACGCACAGATTATTAACAATTCAATTTAGTTGTGAAAGCTCGCACTGCAACATTGAAAGCCCTGTGTATAATTAGTGCTACGCTTAATTGGTAGGTACGCTAAATGCCCAGTTACGTACCATGCACCGTTAGAATTGAAATATGATACATTCAATTTATTATGTGGGTTTCCTTTATAATAGAGGTTCTATATTTCTTCTTGGAATAGAAAATTGCACGCCTAATAACCTCATAGGACTCCGTTACGGTTTTAGTTTATATATTGTGTTTAAAGATTCAAGAACTATTAACATAACATTTTAACAATTGTATTACTGACATAAACTTATGTCTTACACGGTTGCCAATGTATCCTTTCCAATATTGTGTCAGCAAAGTTCATATTTACCTATATTCTAATCTAATCGAGTCACCGCTGCGCTATCAACACGCTGCAAACTTAAACCCGAAATAGGGTGGTTCAGTTGGTTCCCGCGCAATCAATCCGCGGTAAATTATATAAAAAATACATTTCAAGCTTCAGCTGCCAGCTAGATGGTTTCTTTATTAGTTTTCGGGGAGTTGCGGGGGACGTGTGAAAAAATCCTGGCGGGATTAAGCCCCCGTTTATCGGGCCGGCTCGTGTAATACAATCTACGTTATGTCTCGGTAGGATTATACGTGTCTCCGGGAAAGCGGCTTATGTGAATACACCTTAATCGTATGCTTAGTCGGCAAAGCTCGATTCGGAACGCACGTTTGAATGTGTCATTTGAATGTTTGAATGACATTATGCTGCAATGAGGTATAAAAGCATTAATGATTTATCCGTATATTTGATTTTAAATAGTTAATGTTTAATAGTTTATTTAATTTATTTAAAACAATTTTATACACACCGATAGTTCTCATTCATTAAATTAATTTTTTAAACTGCTAGACGCACAATGATCAAGTATAAAACAAGTCTAAAGCTCCTATAATATTTCAATCTATAGTATAATATCTACAAATGTATTACAACGTCTGTTCAAAGCTCAAGTTGCAAATCCTCTCAAATTGAAAAGGCCATTATCGGGTGTAAGCAATTTGTTCGCAGCTGGTGCTACGCCGATACGCGCTACGCGTCTACGGGCGGTTACGCCGTAGCCGTAGCTACGTAGCTGCGTAGCCGTAGTCTGCTACGAGTCTACGAGCCCTGACAAAAAAATTATGAAAAAAATATTTTTTTACTTTTATTGCGAAAATGAATTTTTTGCTTGTTGCTACTAAATAAATACGTTCTTTTCACGGATGCTTTAATTATTATTGACAAATTTGACGAATAGAATAGCGTAGACCGGTAAATTTTACTGAACTTCGCTTAACTTTGCGGAGATCCGTTTTCAGCTTTCAGGTAGGTATATTCTTAAAGATTAACTTTTGGTCACAATACAAAATTTCAATAAAAAATATAAAATTGTATCATTTTTCAATTGCGCCCACGGTAACCATAAAACACTTTAGGGCAACTATGTTCGCATCAAGCTGCTGGTGGTCGTAAATAGTGAGATGTAGACGAGCGGCCCGCGTCCGGAATTGAAAGCGGAGCGACCCTCCGCACTCAGAAACAGGTCAAGTGGGAGTCGGGCTAGCAAACGGAATTTCACGCTTCAATAACTAATCAGTATTAAAAATCTGTCACTTTTGTAACAAAAGTTTAAAAAAGTTACAAGTCATTTACTGTGTTTTGCTGTTTAATAGGCTCTAGTAGATAGAGCGCAGTCAGTATATTTTTTATCATGTTTTATGTGTATTTAAAGAACCTAAAAATTACTCTTACTTATCTTAAATGGGAGTAAATAAATACAAACTTAGTTTTATAGGCAAATTGGCATAACATTTTATTTTACTACTCGAGTATCAAAAGCATCTAGCTTAAAAAAATCAATTAGGTAATGATAGAAAACTATTAAGTCCTAAAAAAATAAAATTTGCCAGCTGACAAAAAACGCAGTCAAGTCCATAGTTTTCACAAAAAGCAATTTGTTATTCACTGCGGTGTCATGCAACAAAATTATGGAAGTAGCTAATCGTTAGTCATCCATCGGGTCGGCGGCTGACGGCGGCCATTAATTCGTCGAGATGGCTCCAATTATGACGAACAAACGTACCACCCTTTTGGGGATATATTAGTAATGTTTAACCTTTGAACGCTCACTCTGATACATAAACGCAGATTTGCTTATTGGCTATTTTATGGTTCGTTAGTTCTATCCTGTTCCATCATCGATAGAGTTTTGAAGAAATATTAGCATTGTAGTACCTATTTAACATAGGTACCTACTCGTATAAATTGGACATAAATATGGAAAATTTCTGCTTAGTTGAAAGATTAACAGACTAATACCACTAATACTTATTGTACAGACTAATATTTGTGCAGACACGTTGGTTTTCTGCGTGTGCAATAACGCGTAACTTTGTTTCACTTTCGAAAACTACCTTCATACCGGAATGACGTCACGTATCGTCCGCGCCGCGTCAAGTTGACGTGAAGTTCACGGGCCCCTTATTGCGCCGTCCGCGGTTAATATCGCGATAACATCTGTAAAACGAGCAGATTGACTTAATGGTGTTTGCAAAGTTCCGCCGAGAGAAAATTTTAGTTCGCTGCGAGGCTCACTAGCGCGGGTGGGGGCGATTAGCAGCAGCTGGCCGTACCTCGCGGATTCATTATTTATCGGTACGTGAATCTGTATCAATTAATTAAATTAGGTTAACACACATACTTTCAGCTTACGACTTTTCCTTTAAAATCAAGATTACAAATTAAGTTTCGTTCAGTGATCAAAGTCTTTTTCCTTGCTACTTATTTCCTACTTAATTACTTACGTTAGTTGATATTTTAAAATTACATTAGGTAAATCTATTGTTTTATTATTT
This sequence comes from Ostrinia furnacalis, assembly GCF_004193835.3. Lineage (NCBI taxonomy): Eukaryota > Metazoa > Arthropoda > Insecta > Lepidoptera > Crambidae > Ostrinia > Ostrinia furnacalis. The sequence goes on along the minus strand of NW_021130809.1, from coordinate 26,656 downwards.
CAGTGATGCAATAGCAAACATCCGAATAGCAATTTACATGTTTGAATTTCCTACAGGGGCGACAAAAAGCCGCCTGGGAGGGCCGCAAAGTTTAAAGTGTTGAGGCGGCGCGCGACCGCACCTGTCAGGGTATTAGATTGCTGGTATTAATCTATTGCAGATGTACGTCGATGCGGGATGATTTGGCAAGTTAGCTTATAATATTGAGGATATACTTATGACAAGACCAGAGAAAAAATATTTCTAGCTAACAGAATGTAGTTACTTTTTAGGGTTCCGTAGCCAAATGCCAAAAAACGGAACCCTTATTTATTAAGAGTATGGTACCCTTACTGTTAATAAAAAATTAAGGAGATTATAAATCATCTTTCAACTAAAGAATTACATCATTCATGCTCAATATTTTCCAGTAAGTAGCGATAATTGTAGAAAAAGTCTACAATTCAATAATATTAACACAATTTATCATCAAACCCTAAATATTTCAATGCAGAATAACCCGTATTTTCAGCCAATAACCTTGTCTGTGTCGGTCGCTTTCGGCACAATGCAATCAAAAAGCCTATTCTAGAGTAAAATCGCGGTTCACCATCGTTTTCATTTCTGATCTCCGGTCACAGACTACGTCCGGGATTGCCGCAAACAGCTTCTATTGTTCGCATTTAGCACCATAACTCATAATAATATCAACTCTTGTTGCTTTTATTAGTATTGTTGAACATACTAGGCCTACCTACGAGTACATTCAATTCTTTTTCAAATCGTATTGTTTTTTTGCTTGTATAAAAAGTTTTCACTATTTTTTTTTGTTCAGTCCCGATCTACTTATCGGGATTCTGCACCGATCTAATCGAGTCCTATAAAGAATTTTGCAAACGGCCTTATAAAACGCGTAACGCGCAATAAGGCCTAGCTCTACGTTATTTTGTGGGGTCGAAACTTATTCATCCCGCAAATCCGCTCATGTATGAACCAAATCCCGCCCGGTCACCGCTGATTGCATTGTCATGTCTAGTGGACGGTGCGCTGGCAGAAGAAACTCAACTTTCGACCGTTATGTGTAAGATTAAAAGTTGTTCAGCAATAGAGCAAAGGTACCGGAACCCACGTCGGATCGGTTTGTAAAACAAGCGAGCCAACGTGATTGGAATGTTATATTCGACCCTCTGAACATATGAGACCAGTATGATGAATGTTTTTCCTTTTGACATATTTATCGGCTCGTTTGCGATGATCGGCGATGCACAAATAGATGCAATGTGCATTTCATTGTATCGTTGTGTGTAAACAGTGGATTACAGTTTGTGCGAATTTGTACAACTTAGTTTGTTTTGTTATATGAGTAGAGTTATTACACTTTAATTTGTTGTTTAATTAGAAGAAATATATTTCGGATAATTTTCCTACTCAATCGTTACACCCTTCATCTGTTGTTATTTCCTAGTAATTATGTTTTTACGGTATATTTGCAGGATTTTGGTATTTTACATAATAGGTACGAGTATAATATTTATTAATCTTTAATTCATTCCAACTCAGCTCGTCACTAAAAAGTTATTAGTTGCTTTTCTGATCACGTGCCGGCTAGAAGTCCGCAAGTTCGGGAATCCTGTGAAAGTCGTGTCGGGGCATGGTGTCATGCCGCCCCAGATGTCATCTGTTGACTGCCCGCCCGCCCTCGCTCGTGAACTTTGTCGCCAACCAAAAAACATGACGACCAACAAGAAGGAAAATTAATAAAGCTTTTTTCCACATTAGTATAAGCGGACTTATCAGTATCTCTGTTATATTACATTATAAGATGTAACTTAACCGGAATGCCACGTAGTGGTTTTGGTTACATATTAAGAACGTGATTAAAATGAAATCTGAAGTGGTATTTATAAACAATATTAACAAATCAAATTCAGATTTTACTTTCAGTAATTTATTGACGCAAACTTACTGGGAAAAGTCGCTGATTAAAGCAAAAGCAATCGGATAACTTGTTCAATTATAAATGATACACAAATGCGTTATACATGGGTACCAATTGTGTTAGGCAGCATACAACAACGTCTTAAAATAAAAGGTAGAATTGGTTACAATGGCTCGGTATCTCGGCAATTACAGAAAGGCTGTTCAATAAGCAATCGGATCGCTCTGCCCGCATAAATCGCCCCGCACGGATTAGCGCGCTTAAGCCCGCTGATAATGGGGTTAATACGTCGCCGGACTTAACAGGACCCCGCATCTATTACGACAATAAAACGATTGGGAAACACTGCCTTGATTTATAGCGGGAAAAAAATACCGGAAAACTTGTTTACGCAGGTGTGAAAACTCAAAGATTTCGTTTTGAGTAAAATATTTTTTTTTACTGCCATTGAAGAATTTCTTGTATGATACTTGTATAGTTGTATTGTTTCAAATACAACCACGGCTCTAAGTAATATCAGTTTATCATATTGGTACTTAAAAGGTGATAGTGATTCGGTCTTCTGATACCTAAATATGACTCAATTCTGTCTCTCCCCCAGAAAATAAAATCATTTAGGTACGAGTATGTACGTGAAAGTAGCAAACCCACACGAAAACTGAAATTTGAATTTAGTCAAAACTATATTTTTATAACTTCTCGAATATAACTAGATGCCTATGTGGCTATAGCTCAGTACTGTGTATCCTACATACATATGTAGAGATGGGCCCGCAGACGGGTGCGGTGCTTAGTCCCTCGATCCGCGAAAGCCGCGCGTTTCACGCCTCTTTATTACATTAATTTAAATGTTTGTGCGGCGGATTGCTGCGATCCTCCCTCGCAGCGATGACGAGAACTGAAATATGGCTGTTAATTTACGAGACTAATCATTATATTAATAGTAAGTCTTGAATGGTAAAATAACACTAGGTATTGTCTTTTCTAAAGTTAAATTCTTGTCATTTGGTTATTTCTGTTCCTTGGAGCTATTTTATTACTGAGACATACCTTACTAAGATTAAATAATTTAAACATTTCGAAAACATGTCAGAATGTTTATGTGATGACTTGAAGAGTTAATTTGGACGACTGTGAGTTATAAAACACAAAAGTGTCCACCTGTCATGTCACGTATCTACACATACGGGCAATAAGGTAAAGGTTGCAGTCATTACACGCATTTTTATTGTCCAATGCTACCTTTACCATCACGGACACAGTGTTCTTGTCTATAGCCATTAAAGCATGTTAATTCGGATTACGGCTAGATGTAAGCCGCAAACCCGACGATTTACATTCTCAGCAGTTGTTACCATTCAGGATTAGCACGTCAACGCACCTGGATTCCGACAAACGGGCGTAATTAGTCACGCTAAGCCATCGGGCCGTAAGCGAAATATTTACTCGTCTGGAGCGATAAGTTATTGCTCCATAATCCGATAAACAGAAATCGTTGGCGAAAATTGTGTTATCGCCCTGTAAAGTGTTCACAAGTCGACACTTTACGATTCGAGGCGCCGGGAGCATGCAAACATAAAAATTCTCTATCGGGACTAATAGGAGCGAAACAAATAAAAGGATACGTAAATAGAACCGGCGGATAAATTCCAGTGGGGCTCGAGAGCGTAAATCCGCGCGATTTGTATCTGTGACAGGGGGCGCCCTCGCCACCCCGCCGCCGCCCGCCCGCTCATTCTGACAATTAATTTGACAGATAATATTTTTGCAACACACACTAAAGAGTCACCCCAGTGGTAATTTCATAAAAATCTCTTTCAATTACTTTTGTGGTACTTTCGGAGAAAAATGACTGGTGTGCCCCAAATGTTGTTCGTTAGTTATGTTTATTGATTAGCATTTTGTCTACGTGGCTACTGTTCACATTTTAAGCTTACAAGTCATGTGTTAGAAATAATCTTTACACCCATAAATATTCTTCGTTAACTCAACGATTTCGGAAAAGATTTAAACGGATTCCAAACACATTTGGTGAATTCTAAAACCGCAAGCCCCCGCAGCCGCAGGTCACGTCTATGCAAATGAAGTTAAATTAGAAACGCTTAATAACAACTGTGCGCCGCCTCCCGTGTAAAGAGGTGCAATTACACCAATCAAATTGAAATTTTAGAGCACTAATTGCGAGCGACATGTTTTATGGCTCATCCCGTCCCGCCCGGTGACGTCTGACTCGATGCGATGCCTCATGCTGCGGAGTTTTATTAAACTAATTGCTTTTATTTTGAGCGGACACTAACCGCAAATCACGGAATAAATGCTAGGGTGGGATGTTTACGTAATCTAACTTGATTTTAATTAGCAATGTCCTTAAACCAACCGCAAATCTTAATTCCCGTTTTACTAAAAACACTATAAAATAAAATTGCTACGCATAGCTTTAACTATTCACTGAAATAATAATAAATAAACTAACTAAGGTAATCAACTAAACTTCGTGACTGTACACCGTTAAAATAATCAATAAATTATTAATACTTAATCAAATCAATGATAAATTATAGAAGGTACTAATAAATGATTACCAATCAGTAATAGGTTTTTATTTGAAAATTAGTGGACGTTTGTTAAACGAGCACTCATTAGGGCCGCGTCGAGCGCGGTGACAGGCCGTGAATCATGGCTCGCATCAATACGCTGGCTGCCCGACACCTGTGACCGGCGCGCTTAATCATCGTGCTGGACGGAATACTATTGCTATTCTATTTATTTTATTGCAATTGACGGACATTAAAATAAAGCCTGATAAGGAAAATACCTGATAAGATTAGGAAATCATATGCGTCCAGCCAGCTTATGTAAATCGGATAGAATGTTTGTTATCAAGCTGAATGGAATACTACTAATTTAGCTAATCTAATACTCTACTAAATGCACTTGTTGTATTGAAATTGGCAGATATCAAAATACATATACGAATCTCATCCGTTCCCGATGGAATATATGTAATGGAATAGTTAAATGGATATCGTATTCGATAATACGATATCCAAATGAAACATTGGTGTGGATTCTTGTTGTGATTTTTTTTCTGTGTACGAAATCAAACCTCAATTGATTTGAAAGAACAGGATAAAGTATTTTAGTAAGTTACATTGTAGTTTGAAACTATTAGAAACAGTCCTTGAAATATATTCCCACCAAAACATTTTCATGTAAAAATGCTGTCAAGACGAGACCATATCGTGAAAAAGTTGTCAGATCTCATGTAGAACCAAGTTTCTTCTACTCACCCTAAAAAAAAACTTTATGTTGTACAGTCGCGGAATGAAAAGGTTCGTCACCTTAGTGTCGGTTTTCGCTTGCACTAGGTTACTGTAAGAGTCAAACCTGCCAACATAACAGTGCAAGAAACAGTGCTGCTAACATTTAAATAAATATGACGTTTTGCTAACGAATAAGGTTTTGCTTGTTTATTTGGTGCAGTCCTGTTGTCCCCCCTGCTTGGCCCCCCTAGGGGAGCCAACAGGATTTCGAAATCCTGTTGTCCCCCCTGGCTAGGGGAGACAACAGGATTAGATTTATAATCAATGATTTGAGGACTGTTGTCCCCCCTGGCAAAAATTATTTAAAAGCCATATTTATAACATTTAAGAAGGACTGGACTACTTGAATGAATGCCAAATTGCCAAACTGAATACCTAAACGTATGTCAAATAATATAATTAACATTTGGATAACGAAAAAAATATAAGTTCTTGGTACCGATACCGGTACTATTTCAGACTATTTCAAAATCTGCTTTACTTGCTTTTGACAGAATCGTTATGAATTATCCCTACTAAATCCCAACTAATATTATAAATGCGAAAGTAACTTTATCTTTTTTTATAAATAAATATAAACATATAGCGGACAAAGCCGTAGGCAAAAGCTAAGTACCTCTATTATGCTATTCTCATGTATAAAAAATATTATCTAGGTACTGTAAAGTTTATCAAGTGTAAGTAAAAATCCGTTTAGTAGTTTTTACGTGAAAGAGTATCAAACATCCATACTCACAAAGTTCCGCATTTACTTACAATATTAGTAGGTAGGATGCTAAAACTGAATAATTTTAAATCTATACTTAATATTATAAAGCTGAAGAGTTTGTTTGTTTACTTGAACGCGCTAATCTCAGGAACTATCGGTACGATTTGAAAAATTCTTTCAGTGTTAGATAGCCCATTTATTGAGGAAGGCTATAGGCTATATACTATCACGCTACGAGTAATAGGTGCAGAGCAACTAATAACAATGTCAGTTACCAACTGGTTGGTTACTTCATTCAATGATTAAACGTTTTATATTTTTATATTTTCAAAATAAAAAATATTTAAAAATATCCCTAGTATATTCCTAGTTATATGAGTATTAATTTACATACTATTCTCGTATTGAAAGCGGTTAATAACTTCATAAAATAACATCAAAGACTTGAAAAATCACCTACCGAAAATTCAAAATTTCCAAAGCTTGGTACATGCAAAGCGGCACCCAAAGGCACAAGAATTGTATGTCATCTTGATCGCAGTGTATGGTGCAATAGCTCATGTGAGTACCAGCCCTTCAGTTCCATTCAGTTTTAAAAAAGTCCACTTTAAGTGTTTTCTTCCATACAAAAAAAATTAAAATATTTTTTTTCTCACACATGGAGCTACTCATACCCTTCATACTGTATTAGTAAAACAAAGGGAGGTATACTAAACACAATACAATTTTTTTTTAATAATTTCTGACATTAAGTTTCTATGGTATGGGAGCTTCATTTTCAGACCACTGTGCGACGCCCACTCAGCCTCTCGACCGTCACCGGTGTCAGACGCGGCCCTCCCACGTTGGCGCTAACTAGCGATATATTTTATATTATACCTATGAAATACAGTCCGCCTTTAATTTATATATCATAAGTCTAGTCAGACCCTAACAAGGTACTTCTTGCGACCTTCACCAGACCGTCGCACTATGTGACGAAAGGCCGATCTAGATGGACAATATTATTTGACAATATTAATTAGCTTTAAAGGCGGTATCTATTCATGATTTGACTATATATAGCAAAAACAGTCATAATTGCATTCAGTTTTGGTACATTTAACGCTATAATACATAAACCAGTATACGTTGATACACGGTTATAAAGAATTACTACCTGATAGGAGGTCAGCTTAAAATGGACATGTTTCTAAGAAGAAAAACAAAGCTGAATTTTTTATGGCAATTGAAAATAAATAAAAAGGATGAGTGAATAAAAATATAGAATGCCATGCCAGCCACTTTCCAGCCAATTTTTACAACAAATTCGGGAAATGTTCATTTCAATATTTCATAACTCCTCCGTTACCTCGTAAGTTTCGTATTTTATCGAAATATTCATTCCGCTTATTTTTTTCATTTTTGGGATATTTTATTCATTGTTCGTAGAACTCCCTTCGGGATATAAATATTACGTATTCTGAAAAAAAAAAGAACGAAAAAAAAATTTTGGCATCAGCTTTACTAAAAAAATTGACAAGGTTCCGCACCAGTCTGCACTTTCTAATTTACTTTGATCAATAGAATATGAATGAGACTACAACATATATAAGTTGCAGCCATGGTACAACAAAGTACATGTAGTTTCTGCTCCAACAAACACAAAGTTCGCATTAAAAATGTAATATCCATCACATTCGACAGCTATGTTTTCGGCAACTGTAAAGTTATTTGCAATGTGAATGAATAAAAATGGTAGTTCTTACCATCAACCTCACGATCCATCACTAACTTTAGCACAATTAATTTTATAAACACTTTAAAATAGCGACAGACCAAATGCAGAAAAGTGAATGATTTCTTCATGAATTCCACCCGTAATGACACTTCAAAAATATTTATTAATTTATTGGAGGGTACTTGCACAAAATTATCACCAGAATTGTGACCTCCAGATTGTCGGCTATCGATCTTGCTAGTATTATTGGAGATTTGAGTTAACCCTTTTTGTCCATCTAGATCGGCCTTTCGTCACATAGTGCGTCGGTCCACCTAATGGGAGGCCTAACCACTACTTCTACTTTAGCACTTTTCTGCCTCAGCGGCCATCAGCTCTACGAGCTATGTAACCCGTCCACTGCCAAATTGCCACTTGATTTTAGCAATTCTGCGGGTTATTATGGTCTTCATAAGCACGCACTAGGTACGCCGCACACGCGCCCACCACTCGTGCTTTGCGCCCAATTGGAGATATGCTCGCTCACGATTATGATACCGACCTATTTGCTGACAGTTTTGGGCAGTTGTGTTGCAAAGCCTTTTTGTTTATTAATGACATTTGTACTTAATTAACATTGTGTGACTTGTTTTAATGTTTATTTCTGACTTTGCAATGATTTGTGTTGACTTGACTGTTTTACATTATGTTCTTCCTTGGACGCCTGTTTCTGGCGCTATGACTTGTATTTAATGACCATATTGATGATAATGTATTTTATTTTTGTATTTGATTTGACATGGTAATCCTAATTTATGACATGCAACTAAATGTAAAATTAATTATATTATATGTATGTGTTTTGGACCTGTCTATAAACATACATTTTCTGATAATAAATAAATAAATAAATAAATAAATAAATAAATAAGAAGGCTCAAGGTCACCCAAAGGGCAATGGAGCGTGCTATGCTCGGAGTTTCCTTGCGTGATCGTATAAGAAATGAGGAGATTCGCAGAAAAACCAAAGTGACCGAAAAATAGGTAGGTATATTATGACTGTAAAATAATTAAAACTTGGTCGGTAAACGAATGTATCTGTCGTTTATCAAGTCTTTTAACCTTGACTGATATCATGGCTTATAATTGTTTGTCTTGCGTTGTCGTAACTATGTAAAGATAAAGAGACATTAATGACTCAGGCATTTGCAATCGCTTGTTTCGCATAAAGGGAAATAAAGTGAATCAGTGCGGTTGTTTGCGAAGTGTGTAATTAGCGAATTAATTATGTTAACATTAATTATTCTGTCAGTAGTTCTCGCAGCTGGGTACTTTTACTGTGTGAAAAACTATGACTACTGGAAAAAACTCGGTGTGCCATACGTACAGCCGGTGGTGATTTTCGGTTGTATGATAGATCCATTCTTGCGGAGAAGGAGTATGACAGAGTTGTTTGTGGAATGGTACAAGAAGTACTCAGACGAGAAGGTCGTTGGATTATTCGAGGGGACCAAGCCTTGTCTTCTGATCAGAGATCCGGAGTTGGTGAAACGTGTGCTCATTACAGACTTTGTGAGTTTCCATGAACGTGGCATTCACCCTGATCAAGAAGGCATCGAACCCCTTCTGAGTAATTTGTTTTTCGTTGAAGGAGATCTGTGGCGGTCTCTGCGACAGCGTATGACGCCAGCTTTCACCAGTGGCAAACTAAAAGCCATGTTTCCATTGATCGTTGAACGTGCGGAGAAACTACAAACTCGTGCGTTGAATGCTGCCCGCCAGGGTAAAGTAATCGATGCTCGTGATCTGATGGCGAGGTACACCACTGACTTCATCGGAGCATGTGGTTTTGGACTCGATGCCGACTCGCTCAACGAAGAAAACTCCGATTTCCGAGAACTTGGCAAGGAAATCTTCCGATTCGATTTCATGCACGGTGTCAAATCAGTGCTCAAAGATTTGTTCCCTAGATTTTTTAGGAGCGTAAAGTTTTTTGGAAATATCGAAAATCAGGTGCTGTCACTTGTGTATAATATTCAGAAGCAAAGGAATTTCCAGCCGTCGAATAGACATGACTTCATAGATTTGTTAATGGAATGCCAAAGGAAAGGGCCTATCGAGATTGAGTCGCTGGTAAAAGTGAAGGCCGATGGTACTCCATCGAGAACCATAATTGAAATAACGGATCAGTTATTAGCTGCTCAGGTGTTCATCTTCTTCGCTGCAGGATTTGAGACTTCCTCGTCGTCTACTAGCTATACATTGCACCAGCTTGCTTATAATCCGGAAGTTTTGAAGAAAGTGCAAAAAGAAATTGATAAGGTGTTGAGTAAGCATGATAACAAGTTATCTTTTGAAGCTGTAAAAGAGATGACGTATTTGGAATGGACGTTCAGAGAAGGAATGAGAATGTTTCCGTCCCTCGGGTATTTATCAAGAATGTGCACCCAGAAGTATACGTTCCCTGAGCTGGATCTGACAATTGACAAGGAGGTTGGAATCATAATTCCTCTTCAAGCTTTACACATGGACCCACAGTACTTCGAGAACCCAGAAGAGTTCAGGCCTGAACGATTTGATCCTGAAAATGAGAAGGAATCAAATAAATATGTTTATTTGCCGTTTGGGCAAGGCCCAAGAGCTTGTATAGGTAAGATTTTTTTCTTATAGATTAACCGTGATTGTTTACTGAAATGTACATTAAAACGCTTTTGTAGCTGCTGGCATTTTGTAGTGCATTGTATAAGATTCAGTTTAAATTAATTCTAATTCAGTTCAATACTTAAATAATTTATTAGTGCAGTGAAAAAACCTCAAGGACAGAGATAGATATACTCAATACATACAATATTATAAGTTTATCTGATAATGGCACAATGACGCGGTCTTATCGCTAGAAAATGACCTTTTCTAGACGACCCAGGGAGAGAACAGTTGTTTATTTATTAATTACATGAAACATTGTTTAAAGGTTGTTTGAGACAAACATTTATGTTGTTTTTAAATCTTACAGGAGAACGACTAGGCCTGATGCAGTCCTTGGCTGGTCTCGCGGCAGTTCTCTCAAAGTTCGACGTGACTCCCGCTCCTGAGAGCAAACGGGTTCTGGACGTGAAACCCCAGTATGACATCGTCCAGAACATTGCGGGGGGAATACCGCTGTTGTTTAAAGAAAGAAAGAAAGTTGATTAAGGTTACAACCGTTTTATTATTCGCATAACCTAAACCCAAGTATTATAATGGGCATTATAGACTAGCCAAACGGCTAGTGCCAAAACGGCACTCAGATTACTGATGAGAGGTCCCATAATTCGAGCCTCGACTAGTAGATTAATTGTGTTGAACCCATTCGTAATCCGCCTGTGTTTCGTATGTATTCATCATCATCATCATAGTTTTAACCTATGGAAATATAAAGAGTAAGAGTATAACAAGGTATGATATACCGCTTTTTTCTTCCATGATACTGTCCCCAGAGTAGGTATTAGGTAGTATGTCCACCTAGACCCTTTCGATTCGAGATCTCGTTTATCCCACTTTTTACCTACTCAGTAACAGCTGTCTTACACTTAACGATGGTAGCTTTTTGTCACGAAATTTCAGTTTTATGTTGTTTCTTTTGATAAACAGTAGGCACAAGATTTAAATACCTCCTTAAATTCCCGGTACACTTTTATAAGACTTAAGATTAGACCCTTAGTACTACAAATCTTGTCTAAATTACGTGATAATCACCGCTCTATCTCTACAGTCTGGAGGAGACAAAAAACTTGACAAATTGCTTTGTAAATTTGTCACTCCTCCGTAGTGCCTCCTGACAAATTGTTAAATCCCTTTTAGCTGCATGCCTTATTTTTAACGCGTCTAAAGAGGAAAAATTCTGCTGACAAATATATTAATCAAGCACATAATTATTATGATTAATATTGAGGTTGCTAATTTTGTAAGTAGCACTATTGATTAAAAAATGTTTTAAGCTGGCGATTTACTTATAGCATTGGCATAATAATTTAGGATTTGTTTTATAAATTGCATTTTTATGCAAAAACATAATAGGTATATACAGGGTGGAATTTTGTAATGCCACCTGGAGGCAAAGTACTCTTAATATTGTAGACAGAAAATTTTACTGAAAGAAAACATTCCTTTATTTTTGAAAAGAAAGAGAACTGCATTCAAAGATTTTCGAAAATTTTTCGAAAATTACCTATCATACCATACCATTTCTTGTACATAATTAAAATAATTTAAGATTTCATGGTTTTCCTTTCATTTAATTTATCAAGTTTGTTAGAGAGATTTCATCCTTATACTTAACCCTAACGATCGATGCAATAAAAATACAGGGTGTAATTTTTACCAGATTTTAGTTGGTTCGAATTCCGGGTGTGGCAAGTAAATTTTTGGAAATCTTTGAATGCTGTTCTATTTCTTTTCAAAAATAAAGGAATGTTTTCTTTGAGAAAAAATGTCTATCTACAATATTAAGAGTACTTTCCCTCCAGGTGGCATTACAAAATTCCACCCTGTATATGAAAATTGATCTAATTTTAATGCAATTAAGACAATTTGTAATAAAGTAATCTTTGAGTTTTTTGTTCAATTCTGCTGATTGTCTTTCATTATTTCATTCTCATTCGATGAAAAAAGATCGTATTAGGGCATTTCTACGGGGACGACCGATCGACCTACTGGGGCGAAAAAAGTACCTTTAAAATTGAAGTACGGACTTGAAACAAATCACACGTATTTATGGGACTCTTGACTTGATGGAGAGCATATTTAGAAGACCGCCAGGTTTTACATCTCGTCTTGAAAAAATCCGAAAGTTCAAAAACGGGCGAAATTTGGCCTAAAATGGAGTGTCCGGTTTCCAGAATTTACTCGTTTTTGCTTCATAACTTTTGAAATAATAACTTCCCCATTATGAAACCCACATTCACAGAACAAGGGATAGTTAATAAAGCTATATAAATGAGTTTCTTTATTGCAAGTCCTTGGGTTTTAATACAGTAACACATTTAAATTTTGTCCGACGTGTGTGCCTCAATTCCGTGATTTTTACTTTTGTGCTCCTATATCACGAACAACGCACAATTCGAACACCCACGCCTGATTCCCATAAACTAGCAGTTGCACTCGAGTGGTCGAGCAGTATAAAAGAGGGAAAATGAACCATCTAACTAATAGACCAGCAAGCAGATATCAAAACGTTTTAAGTATTTATTATATTAATTATTGAAATACATTAGGTATTTCTTCATAATGTCATCAATTCTAAGTTTGCGGAGCGATTTTTATATTTGGAGATTCATTTCTCAATTCCGTGATTCATTTTCTCAATTCGGTGCTCTCTCAATTCGATGCTTAACATTTCTCATAAACCACTTCACAATATTTAGTGACAATGCTATTTTTACATTCAGAATGGAGTAACATTTATTTTTTTGTATTGAAACTACTTAAAAAACTAAATATAAATTTTAGCACCGAATTGAGAAAAAATACACCGTACAGTAGAAATGCCCATTAACAGAATGTCATTTGTAAGGCCTTAAATACTTAGGTAATCCATCGTCAAAGCTTGCGCGTTACGTGGATGCATTTTTCATGCTATCGGGATAGACGGGTGACGTCATCGTGGTAGCTATTTGTTCACGTCTCCGTGACAATCAGGGTGCGGGCAGGAAAATGGGGAAAAATTTGGTTTTTCTCTCGGTTTTCGCGGTCTTCATTTAGCCATAACGGAACTGGTTGGATGTAATTTTTGATTATCATTTTTTTTTAATTATAGCGTAGTAATGCCAGTCTTAAAGTTAAATATATTTGTGTAATGAAAGTAGCGCAATTAATAATATGTATTTGATGAATAATACGTAGATATATTTTCTCGTTTCCCTTGAGTTTCAGCAAAGATTTGGAGACATTTTAACCGGTCCTAGCGCGGAATTTTTGAAGGATTTGAAAGTGATGATGATGCACAGTTGCACTCATTCACGTCAACAAACACATAGTGGCTAGTAACCCCTATTATTACAAATTAATTGGTTATTATTAATTGGGGGATTATTCCCCCATAAATACAAGTAAATATTTCGTTAAATACTAGAAAATACGCAGCGTGAGACGTCCACCCACAAGATGGACCGACGACCTGATAAAGGTAGCAGGAAGGCGCTGGATGCAGGCCGCTACCAACCGTGCGATGTGGAAGTCATTGGGGGAGGCCTATGTTCAGCAGTGGATGTCCTGTGGCTGAGATGATGATGATGATGATGACTAGAAAATGGGCTGCTAACCATGGCACGTCACTTTACTTTTCCGCCAAAAACCTGCCAGTCGAACGACGTCCACTGCTGGACAAAGGCCTCCCCCAAGGATTTCCACAAAGACCGGTCCTGCGTTACCCGCATCCAGGCACTTTTCTGCCCCAGCGGCCATCAGCTCTGCGAGTTATGTGCCCCGCCCACTGCCACTTGATTTTAGCGATTCTGAGGGCTATGTCAGTCACTTTGATATGCCCAAGAACCTTTTTTACTAAATTAAATAGTACATAATTGATCCTAAGCTCGGCACTCACTTAAGCAACATCTGTTTACGTGTAAAACGGCCTTAATGGTAAACAAATAACGTACGACGTTGTTTGTCCCTCCGTGTGTACTTAGGCTCTGTACACAACAACTCCCGGTACATTGTTGTACTTGCAAAACATTTTAAGTTTAAAATAATGTAATTTTAAGAGCTGCTCATGTAATGCGTGGTGATCAAATGTTATTCTATTTGGTTTAATCTAAGTTAAGTTTATACTCTATGTTTTTTTATTCTATTGTTCAAATGGTAAAATTTATAGGATTCACAATTTCTGAGAATTAGTTTTTCATGTGTCTTGTTAAATTTTTATTTCGACTCCGAAAATTCACTATCAATTGGTACATACAAAATTCAATAGTTTTCCGTTAGGTATTTCCATTTTTACAGCTTTCACTTTAAAGTTAAATATTCCATGTCGTTCTATTAAAAATCCTATAAACATAAAACACATCACAAACGTACATTAGACGAATTTTGCAAAAATGTACTGTAACTTAGGTTGCTGCAATAAATAAATAAAAATAACTTAACAGTTTGATTGTTAAAGTAAAAATATTAAAACCAAACAGTCAATTAAATTCTTCGGTTTATTGTAAATAGATATTCTAAATAATAAAAATTACGCTGTTGGCATTTTACTAGACCTAAGTAAGGCATACGACCGGGTGCTACCAAATATCTTACTAAAAAAATTATATGGGATCGGTATTCGTGGCATGGCACATAAGTGGTTAACCTCCTACTTCGAAAATCGCGTTCAATATGTAGAAATACAAAACGCATGTTTAGAAAATAGTCAAATAACTAGCGTTAGGTCACAAAAGGCAGTATTATCAAAATCTATACGGAAATCCCAAGGAAGTGTCATAGGATGCTTTCTATTTCTCATTTACATAAACGACTTGCCAAAAATAATCAAAGAGACCAGTATTTTGTTTGCGGATGACATGTCAGTTATACTTCCTACCATAGATGAAGAACAACTAAAAGATAAGTTAAATAAAACTACCCATGAAATTGTATCTTGGTTGGGTGATCATAATCTAGTCATAAATTACAACAAAACAAAACTAATGATTTTTAGACCCTATCAAAAAAGACCACTAAACATCAATTACACAGTTGATAATATAGAGCTCGAATGTGTCAATTCATTTTCATTACTAGGTATAAAAATAGATTGCAATTTAAATTGGAAAAGCCATATTGAAACCGTATCAGGTAAGCTATCGCGATTTATCTATGCATTGAACGAACTAAAAAGGTCCACAGACACGAATACCGCCAAAATTGCGTATCATGCTTACGCGCACTCGCAGCTGCGCTACGGTATTGCTTTGTGGGGCAACAGCACAGATGCGCCAAAACTTTTGGTTCTACAAAAAAAATGTATAAGGATACTTGCTAATATAGGGCCTATGGAAAGCTGTAAACCATATTTTACACAATATAAAATATTAACTGTCCCATCTCTGTATATATTGGAAATATGCAAAATAGTTAGGCAAAATGGGGAAATATTTGATAAGACAGACGAAAAGTACACTGGGACTATGACACTGAGAAAGAGAAACAAGCTTGTGTTGCCAGATAGTAAATTAGAATTACATGGATCGGGACCATACTCCATGGCAATAAGGCTTTATAATACCCTTCCTAAATATTTAAGACAGATAGATAATAATAATTATGATAAATTTGTGGCGTCCTTAAATGTTTTTCTATGTGATAAGTGTTTTTACAAAATTGATGAATATTATACTAGGCTGCAATAAATTTAAAATTGAATAAATATATTATTATTATTATTAAATGAAATATAATTAAATAACATAATTAATAATTGTTACTACTGATCTAAAATTGTAACTTCTTCTTTTATTTTGTAAAATGTATACTTAATGCTTGCTATGCCCTTGCAGGGTGCATGTGATGCGCTGCCCTACCATTCACCAACTATCAAACCACATGTAATGCAATGCAATAAATGATTTGATTTGATTTGATTTGAAATAAAATTGGCATTGAAAGATTGGATAACAATGTATTTTCAACCGACTTAAAAAAAGGAGGAGGTTCTCAATTCGACCCGTATGTTTTTTTTTTCTTCTATGTTTGTTACGCGATAACTCCGCCAATTATGAACCGATTTGAACAAATCTTTTTTCGGCGTATAGGTAATACCTCAAGGGGGTCCCGTTTAAATTTAATAATAGAAAAAACAACCCCCAAGGGTGGAAAAGTGGGGATGAACTTTTTTATACGCAATATCTCCGCCGATTATAAATCAATTTGAACGATTATTTTTTTGTTGAATAGGTATTATCAAAAGGGTGGTTTCATGCGAATTTGAAGAAAATATTTCACCCCTAAGGGTGGAAAATTGGGGATGAATTTTTTTATACGCAATATTTTTAATTTTTAGTTTTTTTTTGTGTTCACGCATTTGAAGTCGGTTTTATTTTTTTAAAAAGGTAATTATATTTCACCAGAGCCTACAAAGAACCACACTTTGAACATCGTAATTCGAACTTTTCCCAGAAAATGGCGTCTCAATTGACTTTTAATTAAGATCTACACCATTGGTATTGAAAGGGGTTTCATATTATTGTTACGTTCCTATCGCTTTTTCCCTTCGATTCTCAAAACATCGTGGGTACCAGGCTTGTATCGTAGTTACTACGTTTTGCGAGCGTCTAGTCTATATTTTTTCGTTCGTTTCAGCCGAATGACGTCCACAGCTGGACAAAGACCTCCAAGGATTTCCATAACGATCAGTCCTGCGCGGCCCGCATCCAGGTTCATCCAGCGACCTTCACCAGATCGTCGGTCCACCAAGTGGGGGGCCTGCCTAGGCTAAGTCTTCCGGCCCGTGGTGCCTCTCGAGAACTTTTCTGCCAACGTCTTATATCTATATTTTTATACGTATATGATAAAAGTGAAGAGTTTGTTTGGTTGAATGCGCTATTACCGAACTAGGAAAGTAAAAAAATGTATTTTTGATTTGAATATTCAATTTGTCGAGGAAGGCTTTATGCTATGCATTAATATAGAAGTGCAGCATTAGTGATAAATGTTGCAAAATTGAAAAAATATACCCAAACTATTTTCACGCGTGCGAAGTCGCGTGCACAGCTAGTACAAAAATAAACTTGAATAGCTGTAAGTGATGATAGCAATGAATTATAAATTGGCATGTTCAAATGCCACCCCGCTGTAACACGATAAGCCCAGTGGATTACTACCCAAAATTACTTGTCATTTTGACTGTAGAAAATTAAATTGTAAAGGTCTACTCACACCAGGACGATTACGCGAGCATGCCGCGAGCTATCATGAAAGTTTAGCTATTTAGAAACGGATGGAATAATGTGTTTTTGTGTTAATAAGCATTTTAATCAGAACTTTTTATCAAAGTTTAACTAAAGCAAGGCCTTTCATTAACGTAAGGGAGACCAAGTATTAGGCTGGGTTGCACCATCTTACTTTAACTTTGACAAACGTCAAAAATCTGTCAAACTCCATACAAAAAACACCGGTTATCGTTATAATTTATACCGATAAAGTTAGGTGGTGCAACTCAGCCATAGAGTTGTAACAGAGGAGAGTTGTGATATTGTCGATTTTTTGGAACGTAACTATAACTACTAGCGAGCTCGTAACAGTGTGCGTTTTTCAAATCAAATCAAATATTTTTATTCTCAGTTCAAGTTTCGAGCTAACAAATATACGCACTGTTGCGAGCTCGCTGATAGTTAACAGGTTTTCAAAAATCGACTATGTCACAACTGTCCTTGGTCTCCTCTACCTAAGATTCAGAGGAAATGTCGTAGGTAAAACTTACACAAAAGACACGTGTCTCTCTTTGTATTCGTAGAAAAACACTCAAAAGCTTCTTGCTGGCATAATAATAAATAAATCCAGCAACATAAATATTAGCCATTCCTTATCGTTTAATCTACATTCTAAACAATTTCTAGAACAGAATCCCATTCTTGGAATCCGATATGACGTAAAATTACTCTGTTCCACAACAGTGTCCCAATTTCGTGTACAGACGAAGTGGTATCTTAAGTACTCGTAATAGGTGTTATTTTTCAACCAAAATGTAGCCTGCTGTTGAATGTACTGCCGTACAATTTATAAACGCAGCAAGTACCACTTACTGCATTTATGATTGTTTTGAATATTCTGAATCCTGACATCGCGATCTATAAGAATCAAAGACCCGTTTTTTTCTATCTATCTTAGAACGGAAGATACATGTTATCATAAACGCAGTAAAGAGCAGATTGTACGTTTCTTCACATACTATGTTAGCAGTAAGAGCACATAATAACTTAATATTACGTGAATACTCGCGCTTACTTAATTTGTTACACACTAATAGTGCAGTATGTGCCAATTACATCATTCTTATTATGTTTCTACAATTGTTAAGTTCACCTTGCACATAGTATATGTGCAGTAATTCCACTTAAACACACACTGATATTATGTTTCCATAGGAAAAACAGATGACTTGTACTTAATATTAATGCAGTAATTACAATTATACTGCGTACATACTAACCCTTAAATTGGCACTCATTGAACCCTTGCTTCAAAAATGGTCAAATTTGGGATTTAGGTATTGTTTTGATAGATTAAGAAAAAAATATTTTCTTTTTGAAAAAATTTCAATTAGTATAGAAGTTATGACATGTCACTCAAAACGGACATTGCCAATTATTTAGCATTACATCCATGTCACTTAGGGCGGACATTGCCAGTTTAGGAAAACAAACGTAAAACAACTTTTATTAATAACAATACAGGAATCCCTGATAATCAGCCTTTGGCTAATCCAGCGCCTTTTGCAATCCATCCAGACTATTTACTGTTGATTTTACATAAATTTATCAAAAAATACCCAGACACATAAAAAGAGAAACTGACTGCCTGATATATCAACATAAATCCCAAACCGGTGGGTATAAAGACACAAATTTTGGCATGTAGGTTCCTTATTAGGGTCTAAGGGTGTTATCAGAAAGGATTTTTCCAAAATTACCCCCTAAGGGGGTGAAATGGGGGTCCAAAGTTTGTAGGGCGAAACAAAATTAGTTGCACTATTTAATTCGAAACTTCACAGGAGTACTCCTATGGATAAATTAATAAACACGTGTTTCAGGTTATTTCAGAATTCAACCCCTAAAAGGGGGAAATGGGGTAAAAATGTCTAAAAATCAACATGAGTATTTATTACTGATACATGGCGTTGTCCGTTTTAAGTGACATAACATTTGTAACCTTGAAATGAATGAAAAAAAATCGATATTTTTTTACAGTTTTGGCAGTAATCGTCAGTTTTATTCGTTAATATTCTAAAATCAGTCAATAAAGCACAAGAACAAGTGTAATACCCACAGTGTTGCCATATTTATCAACAGCGAAAACTTGACCTTGCTGTTGCAGTTATTCAACTGTCTCAATTTTTAAAATTCGCGGTTTTTTATGGAACTACTGCCCCGTGTTTCACATAAAATATCATGCTTTTTATAAAATATCCCTTGAAAGTCGATAAATTGCTTTAATTTAGATTCTGTAGGCAATTGTTTGACATGTCCTTTATAACGGACAGAAACCATTTAAGGGCTAAGGATTGTCAGAGTGCTGCCTAGGTGTTAACATGTTATGAACGCAGTGGCTGACTCTTACGTTATTGGAAGAAGTTGAAAACCTGTCCAAATGACAAATCTAGCCGAAGGCCCAAGAGCTAGATTGACCCGACACTATACCGAAGATATCCCGGACGTGTCTGTCATCATCATCATCATTTCAGCCACAGGACGTCCACTGCTGAACATAGGCCTCCCCCAATGACTTCCACATCGCACGGTTGGTAGCGGCCTGCATCCAGCGCCTTCCCGCTACCTTTATCAGGTCATCGGTCCACCTTGTGGGTGGACGTCCCACGCTGCGTTTTCCGGTACGTGGCCTCCATTCCAGAACCTTGCTGCCCCATCGGCCGTCAGTTCTGCGTACTATGTGCCCAGCCCACTGCCACTTCAGCTTGCTGATCCGTCGGGCTATGTCAGCGACTTTAGTTCGTTTACGGATCTCCTCATTTCTGATTCGATCTCGTAAAGAAACACCGAGCATAGCCCTCTCCATAGCACGCTGTGCAACTTTGAGCTTCTGTATAAGGCCTATAGTGAGGGGCCACGTTTCCGAGCCATAAGTCATCACAGGTAACACACATTGGTTGTAGACTTTCGTCTTCAGGCACTGGGGTATTTTGGACGAAAAGATGTTGCGTAGTTTCCCGAACGCTGCCCAGCCGAGTTGGATTCGACGATTGACCTCCTTCTCGAAATTGGACCTACCTAGCTGGATCGTTTGTCCGAGGTAGACATACTTGTCAACAATCTCAAGAATCGAGCTCCCAACCGACACCGGGTAGGGCGCAACATGGACGTTCGACATAAGCTTCGTTTTGTCCATGTTCATCCGAAGGCCTACCTGTTGGGAAACTCGATTAAGGTCTTCGAGCATGGTGCCGAGGTCCTCCAGCGATTCTGCCATGACCA
This sequence comes from Ostrinia furnacalis, assembly GCF_004193835.3. Classification (NCBI taxonomy): domain Eukaryota; kingdom Metazoa; phylum Arthropoda; class Insecta; order Lepidoptera; family Crambidae; genus Ostrinia; species Ostrinia furnacalis. The sequence continues at coordinate 5,844 of NW_021130809.1, read as the reverse complement.
CGATATCGTCGGCAAACCGAAGGTGCAGCAGTGGACGTCTTTCGGCTGAAACGAACGACCGAGTCTTTATTTTATTAGATTGGTATATTTAAGATCTAAAAGTGGGTGCCATATCTTAATTTTTGATTGAATAACAAGCGATCTCAGCAATTATTTTGTAATACTTGTTTCATTTACCCCTTGGTTATTTGGGGAAGTTCAACATGAAAGCGTTATTGGCTTATGATAAGCGCAGTATAATTGTATTATTACTGCGCATTTAAAGTTTTGATATATTATTTTGATTCACACTCCCACTCATAAATGCAGTAAGTTGTAAAGACACGGCGCATATATTACGTTGTAAGAACTAAAATTTCAATCAATCATTTAACACATGTACCGTAAGTAACGAAAACTACTGATAAACGCAGTAAGGAACAATCATACTGCATTCATGGGTAGTAAGTATCGAACGAAAACTTAGTTAATCCATAACCTATACAGTTTTTTAATAATTTTAAATACAAAATATTAATTAAAATACAAAAACCTCATATCAAAATAAACTTTGAGTTTAGCTCTATAAGCCCATATATTTTTTTTTACAAATATTTGCGCAACTAATTGTAGACACCCCAAAATAAAATTTCAACTTTGATCGCGTTTTTCTCGAAACTGTTCACGTGTTACTTACTGCGTTTATAAATTGTGCGGCAGTGTAGTTCACGTAACAAATTTCGTTAACGCGCCTAACAAAACGGAAGAGCAGTACTGCTAGCACGAAAAACTTTCGAGCTTGAATCGTTTGCGTATTCGAATCGTCACCAAAAGATTTAATACGAAAACTAGAACTGCGCCCTTGTAAACGTGTCATAAAGTGAACCTAGTATGAGAAATGGTCGCACGAAACTTATTTTGAGAATCAAAATTGTCACATTAGCGTTTAATTCGAAGGTTGAGTATAGAGTTTTGTCGAATACGCAAACGATTTGAAGACGAAAGTTGTTCATGCTAGAGGTACTGGATCCAGCGGATAACTAACGCCCGTATTCACATTACTATGAGGTCTCACAGTGCGCGTGGACGCACAGGGTGACACACACTCAATCACAAAGTTCTATTCAACGCTGTGCGTTCGATTTGCTGCTTCACTTAAGCAAGCATCGTTTGTGAATACGGGCGTAAGCGTGAAGCCGTGAAACTTCACCAAAACATATTTTAGGGAAAATGAGAAACACATTAGTGGATAGCTAAATGGGAGAAAATTCACAGTTTTTAGTTGAGCAGGGTTGTCGAATGAAGGTACTCTTAATTTGGCAGGTCCAATTAGTTTGGCCCAATTTTATACTTTGTACTTGTTAAATGATGCCTTGTTATTACGAATATAAATAACCTAATTCTGTAAACGCATCTTTATTTCCTACGTAAGGGATGGTGGTTACTTGTATACTTTACAAGATATTGAATGTAAAGTTAGGTACAAACTCGTAAAGCGAGCTAGCCAATTAGTCTATAGATAGGTATTATGAACATAACATAGTATCTGTGTATATTTTTTGAATTGATAGAAAGGTTTCTACGAAAAAGGAAATAATACCGGAAAATCCACGAAGACAGGAGAAAATTCTAGTTATTTATATTGTATAGATTTCTCCTATTATGCGCTCGAAATCGAATGTAACTTTGTCTACATGCGCAGTTATAGACTTTTTGCAAATCAGTGTGTTTACCATGAGTTTACATTAGGTGTGCTCGCTTGAGACTGCCTAAAAATTACACAAAATGTATGGCAGATTGTACAATGGCGCTTTAGCCGTTATTACTTAGCCGTTTATTTCAAAAACTAGGGCTCGGTTGCACCACCTTATTTTAATCGTAGCAATGACATTATCCGGTGCTTTTTATATGGAGATTGACAGATATTTGAAGTTTGTCAAAGTTATATTAAGATGCTACAACTCAGCCTAAAATTCATAGATTTTTTTAACACGCTCGCTAGCGATGACGTTTCATGTAAACTCATGGTAAAGTTACGGAGTAGCGCATGTAAGCGACAACGCATTGCATTGCGAACTCTCCTGCATTTTGTATGAACCATCGCTGGTTTATACGGGCCGCAGTGCAATTTATCCTTGACGCAGTGAAAAGACGCTTTGGCGTGGTGATATGGCTAAAATTACTTCAAATCTGGGATCATAAGGTTTTGGTTTAATTAGGTCTTAGTAATGTGTCAAAACTTGATTTTATGAGTGAAATTGTAAGTGAACTATAAGCAATCTAAATATTCTTCGCTTCGTTATAACTACTTTCGTTGCACAGCAGTCTTATAGAGATGTTTTAATAGGTATTTACACAGATTTCTTTACTACGTACTACACAATGTCCCAACGCGTTGCAGCAAAGCTTGTGGTTATTAAAGATAATATAACATATACCAGGGAACCAGACGCAGGTTAGCGTACCATCCCTACATTGTCGACATTCCACCAGCTCGCACTAAGCGTTTCGACGACTCGTTTATAATGCGAACAGCTAGGGACTGGAATTCGCTGCCTCCTGCTGTATTTCCTGAACACTATAATGCGGGCGTTTTCAAGGCGAGAGTGAATAGGCACTTACAGGGCAGATATGTACCATCCTAGACTGCAACACCAGGTGCAATTGCGGTCAAATACCTGCCTTGTCTAGCATAAAAAAAATATACTTGTCACTCTGTGCAATACGTTTTCAAGCCCAAAACTCAGAATTGTTCAATACTAAGTAAAATTTTCGCATCTATTACCACAGCCAAAAGTGTTGACTGACGTTACACAATTTTTTGCCTTAGTATCCCTGAAAAACGGAATCGGGAACGAACGGTGCATTCTGTAAGGCGTAGATTTAGAGACGGGCTAAATTCTGGTAAGTAGGTAAATCTCGCCTTGCCAACGCTCTGGGATTAAATACGTACGAGCGAGACACACAGACGTTGGGGATATCCAACAACTGTCTTCGTACTAGAGGTTGCAATCGAATATTCGAATTTAGATTCCAAATTTAATATTCGAATAGTAAATTAACATGTATTCGAATATTCGAATATTACAAAAATAAACAGAAAAGATAGAACGAAGACAACTTAGTGTTTTCAAATGTGGTCGGAGGCATCAAATACATATCACCAACTAAAAGAACTAGTCATTGATGCTGCCGACTTCATTGATGAACAATAAGTTGTCTTGCGAAACCAAGGTTCCAAATTACCTGAAAGAGAGAACTTTATTGAGCAAAGTCAGCTAACGATGCTGAAGACGGCGGACGGTAATGTCAACAAAAGCCGAGGTTCTGGGTGAGATCGAAAAGATTTATGGACAGCTACATACCTCCAAACCTGTTAATAACTCAGCAACAGATGCAAGTGCTAGGTATACGCGACACTATACCAAAGACATCCCGTATATCAGCCTATACGAGATTAGGAAGGTTCTCAAACAGCTAAAGAACAACAAGGCACCGGCTGATGACGGAATAACCTGGGAGCTTCTGAACGCGGGTGGAACACCGAAACTCGTCCCGTCTTGCTTTAAGGAACAACGCCATAGGCATGGGATAGAGCGTAGTGATGCTTTTCTTGGACTATGAGAAGGCCTTTGATTCGATCGATACTTATGCAGTGCTGCAGTCTCTTCAGCGGTGCCGTATTGACTATCGGTATATCGAGATGCTGAAATGTCTGTACAAACGCTACCATGTCGAACCGAGTACAGGAGCAGAGTACGAGAGCGATTCTTCTGCAGCGAGGCGTGAGGCAGAGAGATGTTATATCTCCGAAACCGTTGACCGCTGCATTGGCAGACGCTTTCAAACTCCTTGAATGGAAAGGATTAGGCATAATTACCTTTCAATAGCGAATACATCACTCAGCTTCGGTTTGCTGACGATATTGTGATCATGGCAGAATCGCTTGAACTGCACAATGCTCGAAGACCTTAATCGAGTCTCTCAACAGGCAGGCCTTCGGATGTACGTGGACAAAACGAAGCTTAGGTCCAATGTCCATGTTTCGGTTAGAGCTCGATTCTCGAGACTGTTGACAAGTATGTCTTCCTCTGACAAACGATTCGGCTAGGTAGAATACATCGTCGAATCCAACTTGGCTGGGCAGCGTTCGTGAAACTATACAACATCTTTTCGTCCAAAATACCTCAGTGCCTAAAGACGAAATTCTTCAATCAGTATGTGTTACCTCTACCAGTGATGGCACACGGCTCGGAAACGTGGCCTCTTACAATAGGTCTTATAAATAAATTCAAAATTGCACAGCGTGCTATGGGGAGGGCTATGCTCGGGGTTTCTTTACGAGACAGAATCAGAAATGAGGAGATCCGTAAACGAACTATAGTCGCTGACATAGCGCGACGGATTAGCAAGCTGAAATGGCAATGGGCAGATCACATAGTACGCTGAAATGATGGCCGATGGGGCAGCAAGGTTCTGGAGTGGAGGCCACGTACCAAAAAGCGCAGGGTGAGACGTCCACCCACAAAGGTGGACCGAATACCTCATATAGGTAGCGGGAATGCGCTGGATACAGGCCGCTGCCAAGCAGTCATTGTGGACATAACATTTTCATTTAAAGACAATATTGAATAGACTTTAAAAATATTTACGTCAGATACGACTCCGAAATCAAAATCTCCATGAGAATCGAAGGAATCCCACTCTCCACAGACGTATTTAAAACAATAGAAGCAAAAGATTTCGTTTTCAGTACGAAGTAGGGATTGCAAATATTCGATAGATTTCTATTTCAAATATTCGAATATTTTTTCAGTGATATTCGAATATTATTCGAATAGTTATTCGAATACTTTCAAAAAAATAAAAAGTACTTAAATTATCAATGTTTTATTGCTGGTTTTAAAGCTTTAGGAACTATATTTTAACCATTTAATAATACAGTTTTTAAAACAGTTATAAAATTCTCATCATCATCATAATTTCAGCCATAGAACGTCCACTGCTGAACATAGGCCTCTCCCAATGACTTCCACTTGGAAGTCATTGGGAGATGATTTATGATGATGATTGATGATGATTGATGATGATGAGAATTTTATAACTGTTTTAAAAACTGTATTATTAAATGGTTAAAATATAGTTCCTAAAGCTTTAAAACCAGCAATAAAACATTGATAATTTAAGTACTTTTTATTTTTTTGAAAGTATTCGAATAATTATTCGAATAATATTCGAATATCACTGAAAAAATATTCGAATATTTGAAATAGAAATCTATCGAATATTTGCAATCCCTACTTCGTACTGAAAACGAAATCTTTTGCTTCTATTGTTTTAAATACGTCTGTGGAGAGTGGGATTCCTTCGATTCTCATGGAGATTTTGATTTCGGAGTCGTATCTGACGTAAATATTTTTAAAGTCTATTCAATATTGTCTTTAAATGAAAATGTTATGTCTGCCTTTAGTGAAACTTTTGCTGAAAACAGTATTGGTATTGCCGTCTTGGAAAATGTTTTTTTTTTAATATGATCTTTTGTTATGCCTCGCAAAGGTGCTATTGGATTACTCCAGTTGCAAGACGGTGTGCTATTTTTTTTTTATATACGTTGGATTACATTCTATTTGTTGAATTATTTTAGGTAATTTACAATATAGGTGATGATTATGTTGTAATGCGTTCCTCAGTTGATGGATCGACAAATTCGAGATAGCTGGCAGAGGCTGGATGAAAAAACATAGTGCTCTTCGGCACTCCTTGAGAATGTGGGCTGCCATTGACTGCTATTATTAAATTAAGATATGAAAATAAGAGTTGTTCCCTAAACTTGATGCCAGTGTGTATATATATATATATATCTAT
>NW_021130807.1:0-19240 GCF_004193835.3 Ostrinia furnacalis | reverse complement strand
AAATAAATCCTACTAGCTCGATTGATGGTTTCATTTAATTTATTTAAACCAGGTTACCTATAATAATGTTTTTTCGTTAATTTATGAAAATATCAAATTAGCCCGTAATCCTGAATCCTGATACATAAAGTTAGCCTATTAATTTAATACAGGTACGACTGTACTCAGTGTTGCACTATCAAATGCAATTGACGCGCCTCTATGCCAGGGTTTTTATGTTCCTGGTCAGGCTATACTAATAGAAGGCAAACACAATTTCTTTCTTTCTCTTTTTCTCAACACTGGCCCATTTATTGCCCCGAAGCAGTGGTAGGGTTAATATTAGGACGTGTAAGTGCTTTTTGACCTCTCAGCCCCCAAGTGGTAGCCGGCTACCGCGTAACAATTGATTATCTATTCATCTATTGCGTCTGGATTGGCGGAGATTGAAGGATTAAAAGACTTTTTGCAAAAATGCGAGCCTAGTGCAATAACTACTGCTGCCTTGTATTGTACCTAGCTTTTCATGAAAATAAATATTTTATTTATTATTTAAATAAATGAGTTTAATGAGTTTTTTATGACACATAAACGTCTGACGTGGTGTGAAGTCATTGACCGCTAATACATTTTGAACATGTAACGTTCAGGTGGACAGCGTGAGCGCGTTAATCCGCGAGCTGACGACGCAGCGCACGCAGGAGGCGGCGTGAGCACGTAGAATTTTGTCCAATGACCCCAAGCTACCCATCTTTATCGCTCGCGCGTAATTATATTGCTGTCGCGACTATGCCACGGGCGCCCGCAGTGAATGTGCAAGCGCGACAGCAACATAATTACGCGCGAGCGATAAGGATGGGTAGCTTCGGGTCATTGGACAAAATTCTACGTGCTCAGAGACCAGATAGCAACACGTGGACTTACTTGGCCTTTACTTTACTTTGTAACGTAACTTTAACAGATCACGCCCCAGTAATTAAAATAATTGCATACCTACCAACCGCAGGGGCAGCCAATAGGTTATGTGGCACTCTCCCTGCCCTTTTTGGCAAGGCTTTCCCACCAATAACTTAATAATGGGACTTTATGAGTCTAGAACGCGTCTATCCGCCATTTGACCTCACTAAGTGAGCTCCTACATTGGGTTCATTGGGTTCAATCAGGATCTATAGAAGGCGCAGCGGTGATAATTCCCAACTACAAATAGTTTCAAAATTGGTCGATTAACATTCGTTCGTATTCGGCAGGTGGAGTACATAATATCGGAAGCGACCAGCGCAGAGAACCTGTGCCTGATGTACGAGGGCTGGATGGCGTGGGTATGAAGCGCCCGCGGGACCCTCCTGAGGGACCGGACCCACACGACGCCCCGCCCACGGCGCGCGGCGAGCAGCGCCCGGCGCTCGACGACTCGGCCTGCTGACGGTTTAGATTACTTCTCGATCGATGTGTCTCTTTGTTTAAATTCGAAAAGACGGACGTCCGTCTCGCAGTGGAGCCTGCGTGGGCCGCAGACACGATCGGGACTGCCGCGTACGAAACGCGCCGCGGCAGGCCGGCCAGCTTCACGATCCCAGTCGTCAAGGACGACGACACCCGGACGCGTCGACTCGTTAGATTCGTCGATGTCGACGAAAGTCGACGGTAGTGGCGGTCATCGATTAATATATTTCGTGCATGTTCTGAACCGACTCCGCTTCGCATCGAGGCGCCCGACCGAGTCCGAGATCAGTGTTTCGCTGTAAGTTTCGATTCCCATAACGTCAATAGCAGTAAGTGCCCCCGACCGGCACCCTAGATTAGTCAGTTCGGTGTTGACGGAGCACCGAACCCGTCGCTCTCTCGAACAGCGTTCGCGCCGCGAACGTTCGTCCCGCCCACCTCGGACGATAGTGTAATCGCATAACGTATTTTATAGTAGTCGTATTGTATTTTAGTTCGAACTCGTTCGCTGTGAATTTTTTGTCACCATCTATTGACACTGACGATCGCTGAAAATGACGATTCTTAGTTCTGATTTTAGAAGATGTTTTTCCAGGTGTTTGTACGAGGATAACATGCAAAGAATTTGCAGAAAATAAGTTCTTTTCCATTATTATGTATCACATATTTACCCGCATAACCCTATCGTGTGAATGTAGTGTGTGTGAGCCGAATTGTCTATCCCATCGCTTCGTAAGATTGTGACGGTGAACGTATCGAATGTCCACTTGACTTCAAGCGATCGCATCTAGCTTGCTAACCTATAACAGGAATACTTTCACCGAGAATGTTTGTATGTATCGCTTCATTTTAATAGTAATAAATGGTGTATGTCAAATGGACTTTCATTTCTACCCTCAAACAAAACAAATGTAATGGATTCGTCATTTATTTATTTACATTATCATTTATCTGTAGGATAGAATCTGAAGATAAAACATATAATTTATAATTGATTATATCGCAGGATTTACGCTAATTATAAATACATAAAGTAAAAAATACTATTCCTTCCTCTAACGAGCGGAAGTGCCGCCATTTTATAAAAGCAAAACATGACAAGACTACCTGCCATTTACGACGTGCTGCAGCATTGGTAGACTAAAGCACAGACAACCAAGCGAGTCGACCAATCAGGGATATCCTCTTTATACTTAAAAGTTGGCACCACTGGCGATTGACATAACTCTACAGTGGCGCCAACTGGTGAGCACTAAAAGAATAGCCCTCCGCGATACTAGCGCCACAGATAACGCCTCCAAACGTGATGCTTTTACAAAATGGACGGCATTTCGCTTTTGACTGCGCGAGAGCAGTATGGCGCTTCCAAGTTCTTCCTCCGCCAATGTGTCAACATAGCCCAGAACCTTATACCCTATGAAAGACTAGCCACCAACAATAAAATTAAAAACAATAATTTTGTAGACCAAATAACAAGAACCATTTTAAAATTTAAACATTCCTCACAAAAATTATGGATGTTTTTGTCATCAGTACGCTACTTTCTCTCGTTAGCATTGTTAAAGACATCTTAGCAACATTAAGCAACAGCTTAGATTTTAACACGTATAATACTCAAGCATTACCTTCGACCAGCTGATTTTAGTATGCAAAAGAAATATCATTGCTCTTAATAACATCTTTGCTTATGAACCTCAGTCAGATCCGAAAAAATCCACTGGCTTCAGGTATTGCTGCATAATTATGATGACTATTTATGCCGCAGCATATTATTTACATTTAGAAAACTTGAGAAATTGTGTAACAAACAATTTTAAAGTGAAAGATAATACAACTCAATCAATACAAGTGCGACATAAGTTGCCAAGTTACAAAGTACGTGGTTGAAATTCGGAAACTATACAGAAGACTCGACATCCCTTAACAATACTTCATCCCCCAGGAACTAAGGACACGGCACCTTACATTAAACCGCCCGACAGGCTATCACAATAAAAGCTATTTACATAATGAGAATACCGATGATGTCGCCGGTGCGTTGAACGTTATCCTGCTACCGACACATTATCATTTATTAAAATCTGTTTTGCTTGATGTAGCGACACCACGAATGCTTACTAAGGTCCACTCACCAGTACCTCTAGCATAAACAACTTTCGTCTTCGAATCGTTTGCGTATTCGACAAAATTCGATACTCAACCATCGAATTAAACGATAACGTTACAATTTTGATTCTCAAAATAAGTTTCGTGCAACCAATTCTCATACAAAGTTTACTTTACGGCACGTTCACAAGGGCGCTGATCTAGTTTTCGTACTAAATCTTTTGATGGCGATTCGAATACGCAAACGATCCGAACTCGAAAGATTTTCGTGCTAGCCGTACAGTTAGCGTCACTGTCGAGTAAGTTTCTGACACTCGCCAGTGGCGCCATATATAGAAACTCATTGGTCGGCAGGTTACCGCTCAACACAAGGCACGTTTATTAATATATCCAGTACTTTCTTTATATTCTAATAATATTATAGTTATTTTACATGATCTGTAAATCCCATGAGAAAGTACATAAATATGAATACCTTTAAAGACTAAACTAATAAAATGCAGATACGAATTAAATAGAAGTTGGCATTAGAAATGTCATTAAAACGTGTGTTGACAGGCAATCATTAGTCTTCGTCCGAGATTATAGATGACCTACACTGAACTGTCTCACTAAACTCAGGGGGGCGCATAGTTTTCAATATAATAGTTTCCAACATGGCAAAAATCGGAACCAGCGATCCGGTATTGACGGTGGCGCCCCCTGGCAATGTTACGGGTGGGACAATTCATTGTATTGGGTCTATACAATGAAATTAAACATTCCTAATTAAGACAATTTTGTTTTATGTCAATGTATGCAAACATGTTACACAATTTTATTTAAAAATGTGGTTATGGCAAATATACTTCTATCAATATTTATTGTGCTTATAATATCGATGATCCGAAATATTCCGGAATTTAATATCTAAATGAAGCTTTATGAACAGCGTGACCCTCGACGACTACATATCTTCAGTAATGTAACTATGCAGCAGCCAACGGGATATAATATTATGTGTACCTACTACTTTTTCACTGTTTCTTGAGCTAAGCTACGTAACTGGTGTGCATACATAAGAAATTTAACCGAGGCACTATTGGCAAAATTGCGTAAAATTGGTAGTTTAGAAACCTGTTGACATATGTGATATTGTAAAACATTGATTACCTATATTTTGAGGCAGTTTCATTTGCGGTATTATTGAGGCTGTTAAAGCTGTTTATTAAGTTTTAAAACAATCTGTAGTTCGTTTAAGAAACCGAGTCGTACACACGGCCACACTGTTAACTATCCATTTCCGTTTTTGCTCTCGCTCTCATCAAATGGCGATTCTTTGCGATAGAACGAGACGACATGACAGGCAATGGATAGTTAACACTGTTGTCGATGATACGTGGCGACGATGAATACGAGCAATCTGAGATTTTGTTTTCTCGGTGTTACAGGTTCAGCGCTGAACCCGGTCTGAGATATGATATGAGAGCGGCACGGGAACCCGCTTCTGAGGCTCAAACGTCAGCGACACTTCAGTACTTCTTGAATGAACAACTTTCGTCTTCGAATCGTTTGCGTATTCGACAAAATGCTGCATGATTGGTTATTTTTGACATGACATATATGTCAAAATCCACTAATCGTGCAGCATTTGGACCTCCCGTCTACGTATTGTCATCTGGCGGATTTTCCAATCGCGAAAACCCTCATTAAACGATAACGTGTCAATTTTGATTCTCAAAATAAGTTTCGTGCAACCATTTCTCATACTAAGTTCACTTTACGACACGTTCACAAGGGTGCTGTTGTAGTTTTCGTACTAAATCTTTTGATGGCGATTCGAATACACAAACGATTCGAACTCGAAAGTTTTTCGTGCTAGCCGTACTGATCTGTACGCTCGGTCACGTCATAATAATTACGTCAACGTCACCTCGTGCCGCTCCCATATCTCATGCAAAGACGTGAGTCAAGCACTAAGGTCGGTCGCCGAGCACTTAGAATTTTGTCCAATGACCCCTAGCTACCCATCCTTATCGCTCGCACGTAATTATGTTGCCGTCGCGACTGTGCGACTGGCACCCGCAGTGAGTGTGCGAGCGCGATAACACTATAATTACGCGCGAGCGATAAGGATGGGTAGCTAGGGGTCATTGGACAAAATTCTACATGCTCACGGACCAGACTATAGAACCATAGTTAATGGTAGTTTGGAGATCTCCAAACCGGCTGTATGCCTGCATGGGCGGGGCTGGTGGGCGGTTCTTCTCTTCTCAGCACTTGCCAAATGTTGGTCTCGAAGCGCTGGTAGGGTAAAAAGATTATGAGACATGTAGAGGCTCCTTAAGAGCAAAATGACGATTTGTAAGAACTATTTATTAGTCTAAACCAGTGGTTCCCAAACTTATTTTGTCTACTGCCCACTTTGAGAATAAATTATTTTTAGCGCCCCCATTTGTAGTCGAGTGTCGAGTGCTCAGTCGGTGTCTAAGAGTCCTCCTAGTAAATGACGCCTCCCAAGCCCCTACACAACGTCCCGATTGTTTTTCTGGATCTCTTACCGCCCCCCTTTAAGCCTGCAGCGCCCACAAGGGGGCGTTATCGCCCACTTTGGGAAAGACTGGTCTAAACGAATAAAGAAATTTTGACTTTGACTTTGCTACCTGGCGATGGGCGGCTACCTGGCCTGCTGGTGGGCGGCTACCTGGCGACTGGCTACCGGGCCTGCTGTCTCAGAGTGACGAGGTCGGCGAGCTGCGCCTTGTAGAGCGCGGTGACGTCGGCGAGGTCCAGGCGCGCCTCGCTCAGTTGCTCCTCCTTCTCGCCGTACATCTGTAGCAGCGCATCGTACTGCTCCTGCAGGCTCTGCGGATCGATGACGTCACCGTTACTCAAGAATACAAAATAATTTGATTGTCGCATAGAATGGACTACAAATTAGCTTGTGTTTATTATTTTGTTTAGTAGGTAGATAATATAAAATTTGTTCTAAATTAATTTTCATATTTCATTCTTTTTATCGAAATTTCCAAATGATTCATTAAACAATAGAGGTGATTCTAATGCTCGGCGGCCGCTGCCGCGACACGCTTCGCTCGCCTTCGCGCGTTAAGGGTCACTGTTCTAACCTAACCTAACCTACTATTTTCTGCGATACTTACTTTCTGCAACCATACTATTTTCTTCAATCTCTTTGTTTTACAAAATTCTTGTGAAAACCATGATCATCTGCCTTATGCTTTAATTTGTGGGTAACGGTGGGTATGTGAAGTGTCAATTTGACCAAACAAATTATTTGGGATATAATATTTGGCAAAATAAAACATTTGCTATATATATAAACATTTGCCAAGTAAAATTTTGCCAAATTATAATTTGACCAAATGAATTAGTTGCGAAAAGTACAATTGCTAAAAGTTCATTTGGGAAATGAAACTTTGGCGATAAGTTGTTTGCGAAGTGAAATTTGGCGAAAAGTAATTTGGCCAAACGGAAGGAATATATGTATTATTAATAGATGAGGCGGTTAAGATCAAAAATGCCTTACATAGTTTTCACAAATAGCATATCAAGATACAATCCAAAATAAATTATTTAGCATGCAGTATAACTACAATATATGAAAAAAAGTTAAAACAATACAGAAAATACTTACTAAAGCCATACCAAAATAGCAGAATATTAAGCAGTAAACAGATACTTGGTTGTGTATACGTGAAAGATACCAACGCGCTCAGCGCCACCGAAAGAAAAGAGATTTGGATTGACGTTAGGTAGGAGGAATAACCTGGTAGTCATCTAAACGCAGGTCGCAGGCGCGGCTTTTCTCCGCTCATTTGGTGCAGCTGTGCAGCAGCTGCAATGCATGTAAGGACCGGTCGCGGCGCATCGTTGACCTCCATGCCCAACGCCGCCGAAAGAAGAACGAGAATTTTAACGCACCTAGTAGTCATCTAGCCTCACCTGCAGCGCCGCAAGGCTGTCGCAGGCGTGGCTCCTCTCGGCTCGTGCTTGGTGCAACTGCGCCTTTAGCGCACGTAAGGAGCTGTCGCGGCGCATCGGCATCTTTCACGTCCAACACCGTCGACAGAAGAATGAGATCTTAACTGACGGAAGAAGAAAGAGCAATGCCGCACCTGGTAATCATCAAGGCGCGCCTGCAGCGCCGCAAGACTGTCACAAGCGCGACTTCTCTGATGCAGCTGTGCCGTCAACGCGCGTAAGGAGCCGTCGCGGCGGGTGAGCGCATCCTCAACATCCAGCGCGGCCGACAGAAGAATGAGACTTGGACTGACGGAGGGTAGGAACAATGTCGCACCTGGTAGTCTTCAAGGCGCGCCTGGTGCAATTACGCGGTCAATGCGCATAGGGAGCCGTTGCGGCTTGCCTTCTACGCTTAGTGCCGCTAACAGAAGAATGATATCTCGACTGACGGAAGAAGAATCCTCCTGACGCACCTGGTAATCATCCAAACGCGCCTGCAGCGCCGCGAGACTATACCAGGCGCAGCTCTTCTCCGCTCGTGGCTGATGCAACTGCGTCGTGAGCGCCGCTAGCAAAAAAAAAAATCTCGACTAACGAAAGAAAAATCTTCCTGACCTGGTAGTCGTCAAGCCGCGCCTGCAATGCCGCAAGACTGTCACAAGCGCGGCTCCTCTCAGCTCGTGCTTGGTGCAGCTGTGCCGTCAACGCACGCAAGGAGCCGTCGCGGCGGGTGAGCGCGTCTTCAACGCCCAGCGCGGCCGACAGCGAGGCAGCCGCGCCCGCGCCCGTCGGCGTAATGGAACCCTCGTCCTGGAATATGAGAGACGAATGTTAAACCCTGTTTGCATTGATAGAGTAATTTACTTCTCAGCACTTGCCATAATATGTGTATAGTCTGGTCTGTGAGCACGTAGAATTTTGTCCAATGACCCCTAGCTACCCATCCTTATCGCTCGCGCGTAATTATGTTGCTGTCGCGACTGTGCGACTGGCACCCGCAGCAGGCCTGTTCATCTCCGCGAGTTTACATCGAAAACAAAACACGCACGATGGCCCACCTACAGGATACTATTCGACAAGGCCTCACATACGAGCGAACATTGACTCACGCACGCGTATTCTTGTGTATGATGGAAGAAAATAAAGAAAATGGTGTACTAAATACTGTGCAGTATTTAACTGCCTAAATAATAATAAAAACACAGAATTTACTTTTTTAAGTTGCCTGAAGACACTGAGAGGTAAATAAGTAGTAAATATTATTCATGATAATTCATGCTAAATCGTGTATTTCCTATGCCATTTTCCGCAGTTTGGCACCTCACGTCACATCATTTTACCGAAGTCAGCCGTATATAGCTTCGGCGCAGTGCCGAATACTGCCGATCACTGACGTTTGTCAACAAAATGGTGCTTGACTCTTGAGACAGACTAATATTGTTAATGACATTGAGCAATGAGCATACATTTTTTTAGATACTTTCGCGAAGTAAAACTTCTGTACGTAGTACTTATTATTATTCTGTGCTTTTACGCTTACGTTTGCGTCCTACTTTTTGGGCGCTAGTTAGTTACTATTTTATGTATTTTTCTTTACTATAACTTAGTATGTCAACAACCATTTCACGTAACACTATTACTCGAGAAAAGATTTGCCACGATAACTCTGTCAGTATTTCACTACAATATAAACTTTACACATTGAAAGAAATAAAGATACATTTATTACATTTATACATTGGACATCTTTTCTTCTCGACGTGCTCTTCAACTCTACTTCAACTAACTTCAACTCTACTACGATAAACGTATGGCCCTACAAACCATACACGCACTGATTGAGTAATTTACTTCTCAGCACTTGCTATATGTGTAGTAGCTGCCAAAGCCACGATGACCCAAACTTCATAATGCACCAACATTCTAACCTATATTGGGAACGCTGACAAACTTTCAGCTTTTATAAAATGACGTAGGTCTGGCGTTCACCAAGTCGTAGTCTATAATTTATAATGACAAACTGAATTTCGCACGACTGAAGCCGCGGGCAAAAGCTAGTATATATTATTTTAAATAAAACCGTGATTTTTATATCACAATGTTGGAAGTGACATTCAGAGTTAAAAAAAACTTGAAACGGCTCGCGAGCGGAAATCCCACACTTTACGACTAGAACTACGCTTGAAATTCCTATTTATATTTATACTTATAGTTTCGATATGTCTGTCTGTCTGTCTCTCTGAGGTTTTGCTTGGAAACTATTAGCACTAGGGAGCTGTAATTTTGTGAAGATATGTATATTAATCACGCCGACAAAACGGTAAAATAAAATTTTGAAAAAAAAAATATTAGAGTAGCTCTTCTACATGTCTGAAGTGGGGACAAGTTTTTTTCATACTTATTTGTAATTATTAGCTTTTAAGATGTTTTGAATAATAAATAAATAAATTATAACTCACCATAGGCCACATGGAGGCAGAAAAGGTGTCGGAAGAAACGGAGTGCGGTGGCGACACGTCCCCGCGAGACGTTATTTGCTCCTGCAATTGCAATACAACTCGTTATCAATTATAAATATTAAGTCTCAACTACGTCACATACATCGCACGAAAATAACAGTAATAATCATGGTAACGGTATGCCTGAAGTCGTTATTTTTATTGCCTTATAAAAACTGTCAAAACGAGATTCCCATTGATTTTGTAGCCTGTGACGTCACTATTTTGCAACCAAAAATTTAAATTTACAGGTAATTTAAAATTAAAGTTTTATAAAACAGAACGAAGTCTTTAAAAAAAAAATCTTTAGAATTATTTGAGAACGGCGTCAAATGCCCAATCACTTGAAATATAAATTACTTGACACTGGCTAAACTTCTATTCCGAATTCTATTAATTTTATAAATGCGGAAGTTTGTATGGATATCTGGATATTTGTTACTCTTTCACGCAAAAACTACAGAACGAATTTTGATGAAAATTTACAGTATTATTGTTTATAACCCAAAATAACATATAGGCTATAATTTATGACGATCTGTGACAAACATGAATATGGATTTGACATTTTGCGCTTAAAGCAACTAAATTTCACGCGAGTCAAAATAACGAAAACTGTATCTTTGTAAAAAAAAACTTTACTTTCGTACTTCACAATAATAATGTTACAATTGTTATAAACTAAGTACTGTGCTATGGCTAAGGCTGCTAGTCGGATGAAGAATGACCACGGATCGTGGTTGTAGCTCCTATTTATAGGAGGTTTGCGGCAGCGCCCTGTTTGTGGAATCTTCCAGTGAAGTCCACGGTGTTATGGTTTTAATTAACGTCTTTGTTCTTATTTTTTATGTCTACATTGTTGTGGATGGGTTGACTCGCGGGTGAAGCCGCGGGCAAAACGGCTGAACCATTTAAGAACCTAGTAAGTGCAGCGGAGCAAATTTTACAGGAGAGCGAAAAAACGCATTTTCATATGCCCTGCTAAGATGCTTAAAGATTTGGATAACTTCCGATGTTTATATTAAAGATTTGTTACTAAAGTATACTTTATGGAATAAAAGAATATATTTAGTTAAAAATTGCAAGTTTTATGCTAAATTATTTTTTTGACAAAAGTGCCTCGTAAAAATCAAATTCAAAATCAAAATCGAATAATGAATCAGTACTCATGTAGTCCCCAGATTTTGATGTGGTTACCGAGTGTCAGCCAACAGAACTCGAAATAATATTTAAATTACAGTAGCATTTTACCTCTAGTAAGTCACATTGACCATTTTGAAACCTAGTAAGTCCATGCACTTACTAGGTTTTAAATGGTGTTAAGTGTAATAGAGCGATTTCTGTCTTCACATCCTGTGGAGACCTTAATTCTAAGGTGATTTATGACAAAAAACGAAAATCTGCAAAAGTGTCCCTTACTAGGTTCTTAAATGGTTCATCCGAAAAGCTAGTCTATACTTATAATAAATCTGTAGAGAGGTCAATTCTGTACATGAAATATANTCACGAGAATTCGTCACGTGACAAAGTGTGCGCGGGTGCAGTGCATCGGTGCTGTCTTTCTAGAAACAGTTTTGGTTTCTGGAACTCGCTCAGTGCAACTTTAGGGCGGTCATAAAATATAATTGGTATGAATTTTTCTAGTAAGCCCTTCTTCCGCGATGTCCACCCTCAAAAGGGATGTGCCCGCCTCCCTAATCTACAATGAAAGACTTATCACTCACTTGGTCAGTTCCTCCTCCAGCTTAGTGACTCTGTTGAGCAGTTGCTGTGCGTGCGCGGTCACGGCATCGAGGCGCGCCTGTGCGTCCTGTAGTAAGCCTTCTGCCGCAGCCAGGCGAAGTAGACTTCGCCCTCTTTCCGTATCTGCTCTCGCTAAGGATGTCTCCACCTCTACAGAGCATACATTAGTAGAATATTACTCACTTAGCCAGTTCCTCTTCCAGCTTAGTGACCCTATTGAGCAGTTGCTGTGCGTGCGCGGTGACGGCGTCGAGGTGCGCTTGCGTATCCTATAGTAAGCCCTCGGCTGAAAGTCCCGCCGTCTTCTTCCGCGATATCCTCCTTCAAAAGGGATGTGTCTGGCTTCCTAATCTACAATGAAAGACTTATCACTCACTTGGCTAGCTCTTCCTCCAGCTTAGTGACTCTATTCAGCAGTTGCTGTGCGTGCGCGGTGACGGCGTCGAGTCGGGCCTGCGCGTCCTGTAGCAAGCCCTCCACCGAGGCCAGATGAGGTAGACTTCGCCTTCCTTTTGGAGCATGGAGAATCTGCCTTCGCTAAGTCTCTGCTTCCACAACCTATGGTAGTAGATGTTACTCACTTGGCCAGCTCCTCTTCCAGCTTAGTGACCCTATTCAACAGCTGCTGTGCGTGCGCGGTCACGGCGTCCAGGCGTGCCTGTGCGTCCTGTAGTAAGCCTTCTGCCGCGCTCAAGCGAGAGGTAGCTGCCGTCGCCTCCTCACGAGACACCCGCTCGCGTTCCACCGCCTTGGCTAGAGACGTCTCCGCTTCCGCTGGAAACGGTGGGATAGCTTCCATAGCCTACGGTAGTCGATATCACTTACTTGGCTAGTTATTCCTCCAATTTAGTGACCCTATTCAACAGCTGCTGTGCGTGCGCGGTCACGGCGTCCAGGCACGCCTGCATATCCTATAGCAAGCCCTCGGCTGAGGGTACCGCCGTCTTCTTCCACGATATCCACCTTTGCAAGGGATGTGCCCGCCTCCCTAGTCTTCCATGGTAGATGTCACTCACTTGGCCAGTTCCTCCTTCAGCTTGGTGGCCTTATTGAGCAACTGCTGCGAGTATATCTCTGCCACTCTAATCTAGTGTTAATTGTCACTCACTTGGCCAGTTCCTCCTCCAGTTTAGTGACTCTATTCAACAATTGCTGTGCGTGCGCGGTCACGGCGTCGAGGCGCGCCTGTGCGTCCTGTAGTAAGCCCTCGGCTGAGGGTTCCGCCGTCTTCTTCCGTGATATCTATCTTCAAAAGAGATATCTGCCTCCCTAATGTACAATGAAAGACTTATCACTCACTTGGCTAGCTCCTCCTCCAGCTTAGTGACCCTATTCAACAGCTGCTGTGCGTGCGCGGTGACGGCGTCCAGGCGCGCCTGTGCGTCCTGTAGCAAGCCTTCCGCCGCGGCCAAGCAGGAGGTAGCCGCCGCCCTCTTTAAGCGGTATCTGCCTTTGCAAGGGATCAATGGTAGATGTGACTCACTTGGCCAGCTGCTCTTCGAGCTTGGTGACCCTATTGAGCAGCTACTGCGCGTGCGCAGTGAAAGTCTCCAGACACGCCTGCGCGATACCCGCTCATGCTCCACTGCCTTCCCTAGATCCCTAGGCCTCCAAAACCTACAGTTGTATTATGTGACTCACTTGGCCAGTTCCTCTTCCAGCTTAGTGACTCTATTCAGCAACTGCTGTGCGTGCGCAGTGACGGCGTCGAGTCGGGCCTGTGCGTCCTGTAGCAAGCCTTCCGCCGCAGCCAGGCGAGAGGTAGCCGCTGCTGCCTCCTCACGAGACACCCGCTCGCGCTCCACCGCCTTGGCTAGGGACGTCTCCGCTTCCGCTGGAAACGGTGGGATAGCTTCCATAGCCTACGGTAGTCGATATCACTTACTTGGCTAGTTATTCATCCAATTTAGTGACCCTATTCAACAGCTGCTGTGCGTGCGCGGTGACGGCGTCGAGGCGCGCCTGTGCGTCCTGTAGTAAGCCTTCCGCCGCGGAAAGATGAGGTAGACTTCGCCCTCCTTTTGGAGTATCTGCCTCTGTTAAGAGTCTCTGCCTCCACAACCTACGGTAGACAGTAGATGTGACTCACTTGGCCAGTTCTTCCTCCAGTTTAGTGACTCTATTCAACAATTGCTGTGCGTGCGCGGTGACGGCGTCGAGTCGGGCCTGTGCGTCCTGTAGCAAGCCCTCCGCCGCGGCCAGGTGGGAGGTAACTGCCGTCTTCTTCCGCGATACCCACCTTTGCAAGGGATGTGTCTTAATCCTTAGTCTTCAATCGTAGATGTCAGTTACTTAGCCAGCTCCTCCTCCAGCTTAGTGACCCTATTTGAGTGACAATGCAGCAACCTTTTTGCCGCTGCGAGTTGAGGCGTGGCTGCAATACCCGCTTACGCTTTACTGCCTTCACTAAGGATGCCTCCGCCTCCACAACCTACAGTAGTAGATGTCACTCACTTGGCCAGCTCCTCCTCCAGCTTAGTGACTCTATTGAGCAGTTGCTGTGCGTGCGCGGTGACGGCGTCCAGGCGAGCCTGTGCGTCCTGCAGTAAGCCTTCCGCCGCGGCCAGGCGAAGTAGACTTCGCCCTCTTTCCGTATCTGCTCTCGCTAAGGATGTCTCCACCTCTACAGAGCATACATTAGTAGAATATTACTCACTTGGCTAACTCCTCCTCCAGCTTGGTGACCCTATTGAGCAGCTGCTGCGCGTGTGCGGTGACGGTATCCAGGCGCGCCTGCGCATCCTGCAGCAAGTTCCCCGCCGAGGCCATATGAGGTAGACTTCGCCATCTTTTTGGGGTATCTGTTTTCGCTAAGAGTCTCTGTTTCCACATAACCTACGGTAGATGTTACTCACTTAGCCAACTGCTCTTCCATCTTAGTGACTCTATTGTGCAGCTCGAGGCGTCGAGGCACGCCTGCACATTCAGCAGTAAACCCTTGGCCACTGTCAAGCGAGAAGTAGCCGCTGTCTTCTTCCGCGATATTCTTCTTCAAACGGGATGTGTCCGCCTTCCTAATCTACAATGAAAGACTTATCACTCACTTGGCTAGTTCTTCCTCCAATTTAGTGACCCTATTCAGCAACTGCTGTGCGTGCACAGTAATGGCGTCTAGGCGCACCTGCGCGTCCTGCAGCAAGTCTNAGTTCTTCCTCCAGTTTAGTGACTCTATTCAACAATTGCTGTGCGTGCGCGGTGACGGCGTCGAGTCGGGCCTGTGCGTCCTGTAGCAAGCCCTCCGCCGCGGCCAGGTGGGAGGTAACTGCCGTCTTCTTCCGCGATACCCACCTTTGCAAGGGATGTGTCTTAATCCTTAGTCTTCAATCGTAGATGTCAGTTACTTAGCCAGCTCCTCCTCCAGCTTAGTGACCCTATTTGAGTGACAATGCAGCAACCTTTTTGCCGCTGCGAGTTGAGGCGTGGCTGCAATACCCGCTTACGCTTTACTGCCTTCACTAAGGATGCCTCCGCCTCCACAACCTACAGTAGTAGATGTCACTCACTTGGCCAGCTCCTCCTCCAGCTTAGTGACTCTATTGAGCAGTTGCTGTGCGTGCGCGGTGACGGCGTCCAGGCGAGCCTGTGCGTCCTGCAGTAAGCCTTCCGCCGCGGCCAGGCGAAGTAGACTTCGCCCTCTTTCCGTATCTGCTCTCGCTAAGGATGTCTCCACCTCTACAGAGCATACATTAGTAGAATATTACTCACTTGGCTAACTCCTCCTCCAGCTTGGTGACCCTATTGAGCAGCTGCTGCGCGTGTGCGGTGACGGTATCCAGGCGCGCCTGCGCATCCTGCAGCAAGTTCCCCGCCGAGGCCATATGAGGTAGACTTCGCCATCTTTTTGGGGTATCTGTTTTCGCTAAGAGTCTCTGTTTCCACATAACCTACGGTAGATGTTACTCACTTAGCCAACTGCTCTTCCATCTTAGTGACTCTATTGTGCAGCTCGAGGCGTCGAGGCACGCCTGCACATTCAGCAGTAAACCCTTGGCCACTGTCAAGCGAGAAGTAGCCGCTGTCTTCTTCCGCGATATTCTTCTTCAAACGGGATGTGTCCGCCTTCCTAATCTACAATGAAAGACTTATCACTCACTTGGCTAGTTCTTCCTCCAATTTAGTGACCCTATTCAGCAACTGCTGTGCGTGCACAGTAATGGCGTCTAGGCGCACCTGCGCGTCCTGCAGCAAGTCTTCCACCGAGGCCAGATGAGGTAGACTTCGCCTTCCTTTTGGAGCATGGAGAATATGCCTTCGTTAAGTCTCTGCCTCCACAACCTACAGTAGTAGATGTGACTCACTTGGCCAGTTCTTCCTCCAGCTTAGTGACCCTATTCAGCAGCTGCTGTGCGTGCAATGGAAGCATCTAGGCGCGCCTGCATATCCTATAATAAGCCCTCGGCTGAAAGTCCCGCCGTCTTCTTCCGCGATATCCTCCTTCAAAAGGGATGTGTCTGGCTTCCTAATCTACAANCCGGGGCGCCGGGCCCCGCGCGACACTCACCCAGCTGGGCGCGGAGGGCGCGCGTGTGGTGCGCGTGCGCGGTGTCCCGCTGGAGAGCGGCGCGCTGCAGGGCCGCCAGCTGCGCCAGCAGGGCCCGCACGAGGCCGGGGCGCCGGGCCCCGCGCGACACTCACCCAGCTGGGCGCGGAGGGCGCGCGTGTGGTGCGCGTGCGCGGTGTCCCGCTGGAGAGCGGCGCGCTGCAGGGCCGCCAGCTGCGCCAGCAGGGCCCGCACGAGGCCGGGGCGCCGGGCCCCGCGCGACACTCACCCAGCTGGGCGCGGAGGGCGCGCGTGTGGTGCGCGTGCGCGGTGTCCCGCTGGAGAGCGGCGCGCTGCAGGGCCGCCAGCTGCGCCAGCAGGGCCCGCACGAGGCCGGGGCGCCGGGCCCCGCGCGACACTCACCCAGCTGGGCGCGGAGGGCGCGCGTGTGGTGCGCGTGCGCGGTGTCCCGCTGGAGAGCGGCGCGCTGCAGGGCCGCCAGCTGCGCCAGCAGGGCGCCGCACGACTCGGCGGGCGCCGGCGCCGCGTCCGCGCACGCCAACTCGCGAGCCTCGCGGACCTCCCGTCGCAGCGCTTCTTCGCGGCTCGCCCAGCGGCGCTCCTCTGAAATGATGCACAAAAATGACCTTATAATCTTAGGCGGTTATCACACTGCGCCGCTTGTGATCCGATTTCATATAAAAAATCCCGCGCGCAAACGCATTGTCAGTGTGTTGTGCCGCGCGTGTTTTCTATACAAATTGAAATACTTGCATACAATGATTAAATCTGTCGTCTCGCGTACCGTGGCGGAGCGCGGCGCAGTGTGATAACCGCCTTACTCAAAAAAAAATTCAAACTTCAACTCTTAATGGGATTATCACATTGCACCGCGCTCCGTCGTGAAGCGTAAAAGACCGCACGCTACGAAGACCTGATCCACAGTACATAACCGCTCCGCGTAGGTGATGCAGCTCTTCGTCTGCTTCTCCACTCGTCATCTGTAACCCTGCGTGGTACGAAACTCGAGACGCGCGTGACGTCACACTCACCGGCCGTGACGTCGGCCCGCAGGCGCGCCAGCTCGGCAGCACGCGCGGCAGCGTCAGCACGGGCGGCACGCAGGTCTGCCTCGAGGCGCGCGTGACGTCACACTCACCGGCCGTGACGTCGGCCCGCAGGCGCGCCAGCTCGGCAGGTCGTGGTCGAGGCGCGCGTGACGTCACACTCACCGGCCGTGACGTCGGCCCGCAGGCGCGCCAGCTCGGCAGCACGCGCGGCGGCGTCAGCACGGGCAGCGCGCAGGTCGTGGTCGAGGCGCGCGTGACGTCACACTCACCGGCCGTGACGTCGGCGCGCGCGGCAGCGTCAGCACGGGCGGCGCACAGGTCGCGGGCTGCTCCTCACCAGTGACGTCACACTCACCGGCCGTGACGTCGGCCCGCAGGCGCGCCAGCTCGGCAGCACGCGCGGCGGCGTCAGCACGGGCAGCGCGCAAGTCGTGGTCGAGGCGCGCTGACGTCACACTCACCGGCCGTGACGTCGGCGCGCGCGGCAGCGTCAGCACGGGCGGCGCACAGGTCGCGGGCTGCTCCTCACCAGTGACGTCACACTCACCGGCCGTGACGTCGGCCCGCAGGCGCGCTAGCTCGGCAGCACGCGCGGCGGCATCAGCACGAGCGGCGCGCAGGTCTGCCTCAAGGCGCGCGTGTGCGGCGCGTGTGCGGGCCAGCTCGTCGCCGCTGCCACGGAGCGCGGTGAGCTCGCGCCGCGCCGCGTCCAGCGACGTCCGCGTCGACTCCAGCCGGTGTGTAGCGTCGTCTAGCGCGCTTTTTGTCTGCAACACCATCAACGCCGGCTCTCTTCGTTACGTTTTATCCGCTAAATAAAAGGCACCTTTTTCTAAAATACCGATATGAAAAGAGTTCATGCTCTGCATTTTTGTATAGGTAGGCCGAAGGCACAGAATAATAATAAGTACTACGTACAGAAGTTTTACTTCGCGAAGGTATTTAAAAAAATGTATGCTCAATGTCATTAACAATATGGTGTAATTTAGCCTGTCTCAAGAGTCAAGCACCATTTTGTTGACAAATGTCAGTGATCGGTATTGCGCCGAAGCTATAGGGCTGACTTCGGTAAAATGATGTGACGTGAGGTGCCAAACTGCAGAAAATGGCGGAGGAAATACATGATTTAGCATGAATTATCTACTTATTTAGCTCTCAGTGTCTTCTGGCAACTTAAAAAAGTACATTCTGTGTTTTTATTATTATTTAGGCAATTAAATACTGCACAGTATTAAGTACACGTACACAAGTACACCATTTTCTTTATTTTTTTCCATCATACACAGAATACGCGTGCGTGAGTCAATGCTCGCTCGTATGTGGCCTTGTCGAATAGTACTTATCCTGTAGGTGGGCCATCGTGCGTGTTTTGTTTTCGTTGTAAACTCGCGGAGATGAACAGGCCTGGTGCTACGTAAACTAGACATGTTACGAGTTAAAATAAGATATAAAGAATCACTACAAATATTTTATTAGCAGTTTAAATCCATCATGTATATTTCTCGACGAAACATTGCGAAAGCATGTAATCTATCGTGTAGTTCAAAACAAATAATTACCAACTAATTACCGATCTGAATAATGTTATTACAAGACAAACAAATCACAGTCACTTATGTACTTAGATACACTTATAACAAACACGCGATGCAGTGCATGATTCACACGTGTTACTGATGAATGATTAAATGCTTAATAAACTGGTAACGAGGAGATAATGAATTGTAACGATCTAGAAATGATAAATTACAATATTCTCAGCAAAACAGCGGTACCTACATAATCATTAACAAATGTTAGTTATAATACCGAACCACCAATAACGACATAGTCCAGTCAATGAATGCCTTAACGACGGTGTAGAGAGAAATCCGTGGAACACAATTTCTGACCTCAGGACTTTATTTAGCCTAGTTAGGTGGTGAACATAGAAAAAGTCCCCGCCCTTAGCCCTTGAG
>NW_021130806.1:0-1910 GCF_004193835.3 Ostrinia furnacalis | reverse complement strand
CCTTACTGATTATAAATACGTTTTTCGGAATTCATGCCATTGATAAAATTTCCAAAACCCTTACAATTTTGACCCTCACAATTGTACGTGGGAAGTGAAGGGCCCAGTTTGATACAATTGTTGGTATATGAATTTTCCAAGATGGCGGCGGAAAATCTGGAAAATTATAGCAGATTCGTAATCTGCGGCCCCAAATTACCTAAAATTCATCGTCAAAATTACAAATTTATTTCTAGTTTAAGCGCGGGTCCGAAAGGGATAAGATTCAAATAAATTGACGATGTTTGCAATTTTGTAGGTGCAGCCACGGATCTATGATTTTTATAACCGGGGCAACATTTTTTCCCCTCCCTAGCGTTTGAGATAACTAAAAAAATCAGCAGGCGCCCCGATTTGCCTCCCTAGATCCGTGCCTGTGGGGCTACTCCGAAAAACGTTATCCGAAGTTTCGAATGTTGCCATCCCTCTCACACAAAGCGAGGTGCCAGCATGAGTGACGGTGACAGATAGACCCGAAACTACGTAAACAACGTCTCAGAGTAGCCCCCCTGTGTAGAGGTTTACAGTCAGCATCAAATAGTCCGAGACACATAAAGAAGCCAAAAAGTTCGCAATACGTCTTTGTTACAATGAGGGCTATCGTTTTTATACTTAACAGTTGGCACCCCTGGCGATTGACAGGACCTTACTCTACAGTGGCGCCATCTTGATGAGTGCAAATGCGATAGTCCTCCTACCACTTTAGCGCTCACAAGTTGGCGCCACTGTCTTCGCTACTAGCAAGTGACAGGACCTTTTACTCTACAGTGGCGCTAACTGGTGAGCGCTAAAACGATAGCCCTCATTGGAATAAGGTTGTGTTGTCAACTTTTTGGCCACTTTGGGTGTCACGAACTATTTGATGCTGATTGTACGTTGTAACGGCTATTCGTAAGATTAAAATTTGATGTAGTAAAGCCTGGTTCGTGAGCACGTAGAATTTTGTCCTATGACCCCAAGCTACCCATCCTTATCCCTCGCGCGTAATTATATTGCTGTCGCGCTCGCACACTCACTGCGGGCGCCCGTCGCACAGTCGCGACAGCAATATGATTACGCGCGAGGGATAAGGATGGGTAGCTTGGAGTCATTGGACAAAACTCTACGTGCTCACAGACCGGGCTTTAGTAGGATAATGGTAGGACATATCGATGGTACTGAACTGGCAATTTAAGTCTCCGCATTTTGGTTGGCTTCTTTGTAAGAGCAGATTTGCAGATGATTATTTGGCTTATACCAAATTGCGATAATGTGCGCGTACTTTTATATTGATTACAGTCTTATTACCTACTAGCTTATGCCCGCGGCTTCACCCGCGTGAAATTTAGTCTGTCACAGATCGTCATAAATTATAGCTTTATGTTATTCTGGGTTATAAACAATAATAGGTACTGTAAAAATTCATCAAAATCCGTTCAGTAGTTTTTGCGTGAAAGAGTAACAAACATCTAGACATCCAAACTTTCGCATTTATAATATTAGTAAGATCTGCGTGGAGGATTTTCTAAATTGCCAGTTCCTATTAGCCAGGGGTGGCCAACTTGATTAGACATAAAGATCTACTGTTTACTAACGAAACCCTGGGTGATCTACCACTTACATACTTCTTGAAAGCTTTAATGAAACAGTATAGTTTAGTACACAATCATGTAGTATTTTTTGCCTTACCACGATCGACTGGACTAATAGTCGCGATCGACCGGTTGGCCACCCCTGCTATAGGCACTGTAAAATTAATGGTTCTATGCATATTATTAAAAAAACTGTCAGTAACGTAATACTAAGTTTTATTGTACATTTTTCTTATTAAAATCTTATTGTAGCATGTAAGTCAAATAGGTATGTAAATATATTTTTCCTATGAAATAAAA
>NW_021130805.1:0-739 GCF_004193835.3 Ostrinia furnacalis | reverse complement strand
TGAATTTACTAAGTAGATGGCTCCGTGATCAATGTACAGTAGATTTAAAATTTATAATAGGAAACACTAAAAAAAAAACAGTTATGGCGGATTTTGTCAAGATGGGTGAAAATGTTACTCAAACAGGTGAAGACTAACAATTTTTCTAAGGAATTACTTGCTTAGAGGTTAATTTTTTTTCCAAGTTATTTAATATTCAACTAATGGTGTATAGTCATGATGAAATTATAAGTGTTTTCTTCATTATCAATGAAAATAACTGATAAAATTTGATTTCTAACGGTCATTTTAACGGTGGGTAATCACTGCACGTAAATCTGTATATTTTTAGTTATTGCCCACCATCATTTCAGTTATTGCCATATGTTAATGTATAGTTATTGCCCAGGGCAATTATTATTAGAGTGTTGCCACCATGCAGTAGTAGCATATTGAAATGGCTTTTAATGTTTCATTTTCAGTATGCCAAAGACTCCAAAAGTCCAATATAGCATAGAAAATTTGCAAAAAGCGATCGAAGCTGTACAAGATGTATCCAATAATTTATCTACAAGATAAATTGCTGAAAAATATGGTTTGGCTTGAAAAAATTGATAAAAATTCAAACGCAAATACAAAAAATGAAAAACCTACGTTAAATCTACTACTGAAAATGTTAATTGTAAGGAAATAGATACAACTTTAGGGAAGAATAACCAACAGCTAATTGAACATTCTGAGGAACCACTTGAACTGATAT
>NW_021130804.1:0-2880 GCF_004193835.3 Ostrinia furnacalis | reverse complement strand
CAAATAGTTAAGACATTTTCTTTGTGAATATTTTTAATTTTTCTTAGTCTTCTAGTCAATACATTTTTAAAAACGGTGAATTGTGGTGGTTATTTTCCTCATTTGATGCTTTAACGGCGATTCAGTTATTGCACCTAATATCTCTTTTTCGATTTCTACAACATTTAAAACTAGGTTCTTACCTAGTGGAAACACTGAAATTAATATTAAAAAGAAAAAATCCTCATTTTATTGTGTTTTTACTATAATATAACCACAGAAACAATAGACGTACATGTGGAAAGTAATTTCAGATATTTTTGTGATCTTGAATCGCACTCTTTCACTGCGCATTTACCCATTTTTGCTATTTTTTCGTCCCGTGTCACTAGATCCGCGTCACGAAGAGCACTGAAATGACTTGAGCTACGATTAAGGCTGTGGCCTTAAGTTCAGTGGCAACACCTCGGCGCGGTGGCATCAACTTACAGCAAACTTTATTTCGATATTTCATTGATTTTACATTTAGTGTTTATTCGGTCACCAAACCAACCACGCGTAATCACTCATACCTTTTCACCATTTCGCACCATTTTAACCTAAGTAGTTTAGACATTGTAATAGTGTTAGTTATTGCAATAAACTCTTTGTCATAGCAACCAGTGACTTTCCATCCACCATTCCTTTCTTTGAATGTGCGTACCGTACATTGCCCATTGTCCTTTCTCGCGAAATATAATGAAAATTTGCTTAGACTGGATGAGTTTTTAAAATTTGTTTTTATTTGATACTAGCAACCTCGAGTTTCGAATTTATTTTTTAGAGGTTTTCCGGAAATTATTCGAATTTTTCCGTCTTAAAAACCATCATACCATAAAATTGGTACAAGCGTTGTTGAGTTATGCGCTTACCAATACATTTTTGCTATTCAATTTTTATGATTTAAAATTGGTTGGTGTGTTGTTTCTTTTAGTCGATAGGTAAATTTAGTACCGTTTAAAGCAAAATCAGTTATGTTACAACAAGTAGTTGGAAATATGTTTTTAGTGGGGAACCATTGATTATTCCCGGTGTGTACGAGCCAGTAGCACGTACCAAATTGCGCGTCAGCATTTTACATTGTTTCATAAGTTCGCGTCACATCAGCATTTTTACTCCACATTTATAATTTCATCAGTTCATGTTCGGTCATCGTTCATACCGTGCGCGTTCTCACTATCATTCTATCATTAGCATAAGTATCAGTATCAATACAGTTATATCAGTTTATATCAGACTTTCATTCCTCTCTTCTATCAGCAACATATCACTCAAGAGCGTACAAACCGTACACGGTGTTTGTTCGAAAGCCTAGTCATTGGCACTACCAATCGTTGTACCTGATACCTCTTCCCCTACTTATCTAGTGTAAAATAATGTTCATCAATGTTTCCAAAGATGTTTTTAACTGAGACATTTTCAAAGGGACTGTCATACTGTTTTAAGTAATGACAATAACTAATAATCATATTCCTAGTACTAGTTCCACCACCGCTCAATCTACAAATGGTCAATTGAATGCTGAGTCTAAAAAAAAAAGAGGCACACACTTGACCACTTTACTTTTGTAGTTATTGTTATGACTTTGAAAATTGCTTTAAGCAACAAAATACGAGTAATAAACAAACTTCTGCAAAATCAGTAAACAATTTTGGTTCTCAATTATAACTACCAATGTCCGAAAAAATTTAAGAATTACCTTGTTCATTGTACTGTATTATACTTCAATAGGGAATATGCAAGGTTTTTGTGATTGTCACATTTCTCTAACCTTGGCATAATGCCAAATGATCAAGTACTTTTATTTTTGATATTTTTAAAATACCTTAAACATTGCTACTAGAAAGCTCGGACGTCACTTGTCACAACATGCAGCAGCCTGTAAAGTCTTAACGATTTTGAAACATCAAGTGGCAAAAATATATAAAAAAAATATATATATATCTAACAATTATATTTTTATCGTGGATTGGCGCCCTCCTGTCAATGTATTGCTGGGACGGTTTATTGTCGGACATCTGTACAAAGTTTAATTAGGCAGCATCACACACACAGGCACAGGAATTGTGAAACTTTTGCCACAATATAATATTATGGTCTATTTCGACGGCAGAAAGCGGAAATGTCGTATCTCAAAAATTGGCTAAAATGACCTTTAATTGTATTGTATTAAGAAAAAAAAGCCGCGTCGAATGGTGTATGTATCGTCTTTCTACGATGAAAAAAAATATGGATACGTCATAGAATTTTTTCCAGTTTTTTTTACAATTTACTTGACCAATTGCTGTAACTGGTCAAAAAAACGCAACTTTCGAAAATAAAATAGATACGACCACACTACTAGTATGTTAAACAGTTACAGCACTCTTTTTCTGAGTCGAACATTGATTTTTAAGGAGATACAGCATTTCAGCCGCCCTAAAATCTTACGATGTCGAACATACAGCAAATGAGCCGAACTGACGTGAGTACGTTTTACCACTTTATAAATTATACACTCTTAAACACTTAGGCCGTAAAAACTCAATTTCCCTTTTTTTGTAAATGTGCCATTATACTGCTAGGTGAGCGATATGTCATGAGGTACGTACCTCATGACACGTATGTACATATGTAAGTACGCATTCATTATGGAAAACCTTGGGAGAGGCCTTTGTCCAGCAGTGGACGTCATTTGGCTGAAACGAACGAACGCATTCTGAGCAGTAGTCATGGTAGGTTAGGTTCCTATACTATCCTAAGAATTATTGATTACCTCCATGGCCAACATACCTTTCAGCATCTTTGGGAAGCGAAAAAAAAGATAAATCCGGTAGATTTCTTTTCGAATTTAAACACCCGAACGCCGCACAATATTTCTTT
>NW_021130801.1:0-14133 GCF_004193835.3 Ostrinia furnacalis | reverse complement strand
TTAAATTGCCTGTTCGTCTAAAAATGATTTCTACATTTTGATTTTGCAGTACTATTAGGGTGCAGCTCAGTACGCTTTTACAGTTCTGGCATCTTTTGCTAGGCCTTCTCTCTCTATGAGGCTGGCTGGATTTAGTCCTCCGTTTCTTAATTGTACTACTTTCATCTAGCTCATTGTCGCTAGGTTTGCATAGTTTTCCGTTAAATTACCCTGTCACAAATATGTAATGTGTTAGTTCAGTAGCTGGTATAGATCTAGAAATATCTTCATACTTAATCTCCAGTAAGCATGGTCTTTAGCGAATAATTAGTTGCGTAATTCTGTGTATAGGATAGGTTAGGTTAGGTTAGGTTAGGATGGTATCATACCATCATGAAAACTTGGCTAGCCTGGACCAATATTTTTACTTATGAAAGATAAACCTAACACCAACCTGGGGCAGTTGGTCGCCCTCCCGGGACTAGAGTTGGTTTCTGGGTTTGAGGGTCATGTACTATGTATGATGTCTTTGTGATGACTCTAGAATAACGGGGCTGTTGGCGGCTAGAGCCAGAAAGTTTTGGATTTGTTCTCTATGGAGGGATTTTGCCGTTATCACCATGCTTAGCAGGCAGTGCAGGCAGTGTGGTTGGTACTTGGTAGTTCCAGTATGGTAGTATAATACCCGGAAAGATGCTGCAGCCCACCCTCCAGTATTTTGATTCCTTAGTCGGCTATTACGACTCACGTGGGAAGATTTGATGCTTTTTTAGGGTCACAACACAGGCCTGAATATTGTTTTTAACTATAAACATCTTTACTGGATAATAATACTTAATTGATTACAAATAAATAAGTATTTTGAGACAATCATCCGTAACATTCCGAAGTCCGCTGTATAAATAAATTTCGGTGGATTGGTTCTTATTTCGGTGGCTCAAATACAATTTCGGTGGCTCTTGATAATTTCAAATTGACATATCTCGAGAAGTATTAATAATATTTTGATCTCTACCATATCATTGAATAATACAAGTTATTTACTATTATTTCTGCCACAAAAAAGTTTTGGAAAGTGGAAATTAAAATTCGCCACCGGAATTAGGCAAAAAACGAGTTTGTTGATATTCACCCAAAACGTTTTATTTTACAGTGATTGTATGTTACATGGTTTGTAAATGTCATACTTTAGAAGTCCTGTAAGTTTTAGGTATGATTCCTTAAGAAAATTCGCTAAATTTCGAGTAAATGCAGCAACAGTCAGAACATAGAGGCAAAATCTCGTAACGCCCGAAACGCACACCTTTCGACTCATATTTTCGTTATCCTACATTCTAAGCTGTACAAACTTTATTATTAAGATAAAACAACTAAAAACGGACAGATTAAGGCACTAACATTATTAAAATACTATTTCAAAATACATGAAATTGTTGAATACGTGTGTACGAACGTAACACCCGAAACGATGGAATGACCCTGTATTGAATAGGCTCCGAAACTATTTGAAAAATTAATTCACAATTAGAATCCTACATTATTCATGATGAACATACGTGGTACGAAGTTCGCCGGGTCAGTTTTTAGTAAAATAGTTCCAAGATACGCAAACGCAAGTAACATCATGCTATACAAATCTATGATGGACTTGTGTTTTAACATATCCTAAAAATACGTCACTCGATTGGACAGATACGGTCAGATACGCAATACTTGAATCTTCTGGACGGTCTACCATGAATGAAAACAAGATTACCTATAGGCTCACCCAAATGTCACGTTTCATAGCTTTGTCCATCTGAACCAGCTAATTCTGCTCTCCGACGCCTTAGTCCATCGGTAATTGAATCCGTGCAGGTCTGTACAACTAGGGGGCAGGGGGAAGGGCTGGTGACGTCATCAATCGAGTTAAACGCGTCCGAACGTGTGTGGACCTCCGAAAGGGGAGCAGCGGCTTGGGGAGTAGCGGTGCGATTGGATACGGGGGTGAATGCTGAAACATTAATAAAATTGAAATCTTATGAAGTTGTAAGTAATAGCAGAGTAAATACAAATGAGTAGGTCATCTTGATAGAAACGCACCGAGCGCGGTTTGTATGTGAGCGCGTCAATATACGTATGCGGCGCGCACGCACGCACTGACAAAATTCGGCGCAAACACCGCTAATCACCGCTAAATTTTGTCAGTATGTGCGTGCGCGCCGCATACGTGTTGGCGCGCTTACATACAAACCGCGCCCGTGCGTTTCTATGAAGATGACCTACTCATTTGTATTTACTCTGGTAATAGGTGCGATTTTGCACCAAAAATCTGGCTCTTCTTCTTAGTCGGGCACTCTTGTCAGAGTGGTCGTGGTTGCGCTGAAGAGGTACATGGTGGGGTGATGTCATATCCGAAATCTAGCTCATCTTTTACTATTAACATTGACCCTGAATAGGACCTTAATTTCGGCAAAAAAGTCACATTTTGCAGCTGATGATGTTACCATCGAGTGGCGGCAACTCTTGGTTTATTTTACTGTTATCATGTTCATGGTATCATTTCAATAATATTATAAAAACAGGATAGTTAATACAGTGAGGATCAGTTCTATACCTATTTTTCTTTCATTTCAGTTGGGATGAAGAAATATGCGAATGTCATACCTCCCTAACCCATCTGGCCAGCGTGGGAAGAGTAGCTCGAATCCTCCATTTTCATCTGGTAAATTATGGTCCTCCATTTTTTCTGAAAAAGAGTCATATTCCTGCATTGGAGATCAAATGGCGTGACGACCATCTGGTGAAGGATTTAGAAAGAAAGAAAGATAGAAATAAATAAAGAAAGATTTATTATTAACGTAACATGATTTACGAAAGCCCGCTGGCAGTCAGGCCCCGGCTTTACCCCACCGCAACGTAGACAAAACGAGACGTTACTTTTAGCTCGACCACAGCCTAGACTGGATACGCAGGCTGAGTTATTTGGGATGAATGGGATCTGATAATGCCTGAATGGATAAGGGGGTTAAAGGGGGTAGGATAATAGGGGGTTTGTGGGTTCAGTGATTTCTGAGATATTTATTCTAATTAGATTAATCTGAGTTTGTTCCGGCGTTTCTTCTCAGCACTTGCCATATGTTTGTCTCGAAGCGCTGGTAGGGCCCAAAAGATAAGGAGACATGTAAAGTGCCCCATAAGGGCTACCTTTTCTTTTTTTATTATTTTCTATTGACGTTCATAAGTGCCACTTGTGGTCTAAACTGAATAAATATTTTTGATTTTGATTAGGATGATGTTTGTTAAGGCTAAAGGTGGGTTATTTAAAGGACGTCTTTTGTAGGTTAGTGTTATAAGGTGGGCTAGTGGTACATCTTACGTAGAATAGATACCATTGCAATAAAAATGTAGGTAAACCTTTGGACAATTTCACACAGCGCCAGCTAGCCCCAAAGTAAGCAACTTAATGCTCGTGTTATGGGTGCTAGCTTATCGGATATACTACTTATATACTTTTTTTTAAATACATACATATTATACACAGTAACACCGCAAATAGTAGGTGCCAGTATACACGTATTTTTTTAGATTGATACAATTTATAAAAGAAGTAGTATTGGATTAATTATATGCATTTTTTATTGTTTGTGGTTTGATTTAAACTATGGTTTTTGGATGTTACACTGAATAACGCCTGTATTCACAACAAACGACGCTTGCTTAAGTGAAGCAGCAAATCGAAAGCACAGCGTTGCATAGAGCTCTGTGATTAGATCGTGTGTCACCCTGTGCGTCCACGCGCACTTTAAGACCTCATAGTAATGTTTGTGAATACGGGCGTAAGATTCCATAGTACATATTTAGCTTGGTGGCCGTCCTCAAAACATATTGTACTTATCATTTACTCGTACTTTTTCACCCATATGGCGATATACATAGTGTTTCCGTTCGCCAATGTCACGTGACCATACCCATTACGTACTGAGGATATTATTAAATCTTTCTTTGTCAGTCTGTCTGTCTACGCTGTCATTATGCCCCCATTTATAACAGAAAACAGAAAAATCAATGGCATTGTTGTAGCAACAAAGTTTGTGTACTTTGAACCTTAAACTAGTTTAATCATTAAACTTTGCTAATTACTAGGGATGGAAATCAAATAAAAGCGATAATATCGATACTTGTATTCGGTAGATTCAATTTGGACGATTCAATTTAACTAAGGCATAAGTTTTCTTTCTACAAGAAGAATTTAATGTTAGCCTTGAAATGTAGGTAAATAACTTTTCCAATTTATTATAAAATGTTTGTATAGTGAATAGTTGACCTAAGTAATTTAGGTACCATTACCAGACCTGAAACAAATAACTCAAATTGAGTAAAACCTCTACATTTTACATAAAATACTACAATACTAATACTATTTTATAAATACACTGTAAACTTTTAAAAGTTCGAAATATGATACACATTTTGTTATGACATAGGAAACATACAAACCAAAACAAATAAATATTTTTGTGAACACACATTTTTTATGGTGCTGTTCGCATCATAAAAAACTTGCAACTCCAAAAGCACTTTTAATGTAACATCGATATATTTCGCATCACTAGTAATTACGAAGCAACGACATTGCGACGTCGGTGGCAGGAAGTGGGTAATTTTATTTTCCTTCAATATTCAAATACACCGCAATGTCGTTCAATTAGGTGGCTAATTCGGTTTTATTATACTAGCTGTGCCCGCGACTTCGTACGAAAATACTTAGTTTGAATAATATTTCCCGTTTTTGCATTATTTTTCTATATTGCTCCGCCCCTATTGGGTTTAGGGCGATGTTAATAGCCTAAAGCCTTCCTCAATAAATAGGTTATCTAACACAAAAAAATATTTTGAAATTGGATCAGTAGTATAGTAACTGAGATTAGCTTCAAACAAACCAACTTTTAAGCTTTAAATATACTAATAAGTATAGATTTATGTCGGTCACGATACCAAACGAGTGAATAAAGAGTTTAAGCATGAAATTGGAAGAGCTGTATATAAATGGGTCTTTCGATGTGACTGGGTCTTCACCATTCATCTTCAGCATGTAAACAGAGAGTTATACAGGATGTACCCTGAAAGATAACGCCCGTCGCTCTCAAGAGATTCGCGCCTATGATTGGCCAAATATGTATTGAAATTCAGCCAACACATCCTAATTCTCTTCATCATTGTAACTCTCTAGAAAATAAAGCCGCCCTTTTACTAATGAATCAAATGAAGTGAAAGATGCACATGGTTGGAAGGAAATTCACTGTAGATTCTCC
Organism: Ostrinia furnacalis; assembly: GCF_004193835.3. Lineage (NCBI taxonomy): Eukaryota > Metazoa > Arthropoda > Insecta > Lepidoptera > Crambidae > Ostrinia > Ostrinia furnacalis. The sequence continues at coordinate 8,860 of NW_021130801.1, read as the reverse complement.
GCCCTACCTGCCACATATGAAGGGTACAGGGGCAAAACAAGGAATGTCCCTAAAATTCAAAAGTATTTTTGATGGCAATATTTTCGATTTCCCGCGTATTTTAATTTGATATTATACAAAAAGCAATTAGGAGTCATATGTATGCCTATTAGTAGTTTATAATTTTAAGTGACACATAAGAATGTTTTAAACTTTAAAAAAATTAAATGTTCATTACATAACTTTTTGTTTTTGTGACATTTCTTGTTTTGCCCCTGTACCCTTCATGTGCCAAAGGATCTATCTTGAAAGTAGCTTTGTCTTCAGGCATAGGGAAGAGGATTCATCATTAAGTCATTTAGTCATTACTGCAGGTCACCTGCTCTTATTTATTAGACCTAAATAGAGGATTTGGCCTACACTACACACGCTGGTTTGATCAGTTGAAGATATCAGATTTTGACCTGTAACCCTTGTCGGCTCCTATGACATCCACGGGAAGACCGAGGGCGGTCGTATTCTACTCTGCTGGAACCAAACTCGTCACAGTGATCTCATTTCTCTATTTCAATTTTCTCCCAACTTTTCTTACACCCTGTATTTATTTGCCTGCCCCAACTCGGGACATTTGTCCTAAAGTTCCACAGGTGTAATTGTTACATTATCATTGTTCAGCAAACAGTAATGTAGGCGAGTTAGTAATTCTAAGCTATTATAAAAGTTGCCGCGTAAATCTTTTGTTTTGTTTCACTCAGTCGTGCTGTTAAATTCGGGGTTAAGGCGATTTCACAATGACCTTTATACTCGTAATAATCTATATCTATAAAAAGCGAAAGGTTACTAACACATTGACAGACTGACTCACTCACTCATCCCGAAATCTTAGAAACTATAAGTGCTAGGAGTCTCAAATTTTGCATGGGGGTTCCTTTTAGAACGAAGGTGCTGTCTAAGACGGGATTTTGCAAAATTCAACCCTTAAGGGGATAAAACGGGATCCACGCGTACGAAGTCGCGGGCGGCCGCTAGTCTTAAATAAAGTCAAACGGTATTGGTTCTCTTATTTGTAAGTCTAGATTTAGAAAGTTTGGAAGATGCTTTAACTTATAATATGCTAAATATCTAATACCAAAAAGGCTATGGCCCCGGGTTCCCATCTGATTACCGTTTTAGTAAATCAAATAATATTTGTGTGGTCTGCCGACGTCAGAAATCGCCCACCATCGGACTCGACCGGCGGCATATTATTATCGTGTACTACGGAATCGTTCGAAAAGCTCTCCTATTGTAGAGCTTTACTTATTTGGTAGCTGACATACATAGAAATATTCCTGTAAATGTCATCATTTAGGGCTTTTCTATCACTAGTTGTAGATGTCTCTATAAATTAGAGATAATTAAACAGTTACATATTGTTACATGTCGAGTTACAAGTAAAAGCTTTTTTTATTTTAGCAGAAATTTTGCACAAAATTAATTACTTTTATTTACCTGAGATATTGCTTATCAAATTAATTGATTGGATTATTTGATTGTGTTAAACGATAAAATAACATTTTATTTATTCGATTGCGCACTTCCGATTAACTAAATAAAGGAGCGATTTTTGTTAACTAGTTTTGAAGTGATTTTTCTTATTTTCACATGACGTAACACAATTTTTTTTTGGTTTACTTCAAAGTCAAGCACATCTAAATCATCTTTTGTTTATTAAAATTAAAAACAATTTTACAATAATTACAGGTTAACAAATGTGTACGGGGCCTAAATGCGAGCCTGACAGGCCAACTTTGGATTGTTTTAAAATTTATTCCCTGGAAGATACAAAATGTCGGCCATTTTGTTTCCTCTTACGTCCGCCGTTTGAATTCTAAGTAGTCCGGAAAGTTTTACAAAAAAGTTAATGGTTTGTTAATTTAATTGAATTTAGGTTTTTATTAGGTATTCTTAGCAGACGTGGCTCTGTGATTTAAGTATGTTAGAAACGTGAAAAATTTGGCGTTTTGCAAGGATATTCTTAGGCCAGAGACGCTTTAAAAAGCTTAATAGCAATAAATGAGGATTTTGGAGTACCAACTTACAAACCTAAAGATTCACTTACGTTTTTTAAAGTAAGTGTTGGTAAAACCAGTACGCATTTTGGTATGCGGGCAGGGCATATAGTATGTGTAGAGAACTAACGGCCGATGGGGCAGCAAGGTTCTCAAGTGGAGGCCGCGTACTGGAAAACGCAGCTTGAGACGTCCACCCACAAGGTTGACCGACGACATCACAAAGGTAGCAGGAAGGCGCTGGACGCAGGTCGCTACCAACTGGGCAACATGGAGATCATTGGGGGAGGCCTGTTCAGCAGTGACGTCCTATGGCTGAAATGATGATGATGATGATGATGATTTTGGTATTGCAAGGTAAATTGAGTCACTAATGGGCTCGCTCCACTCACGCTGAAAAACCTGCTTAGGTCTCAATAGGGTATTTGACACCACCAATCAATTGACGTACTTTTTAAAACTGTCAAAACGACACTCTCCCATAGATTTTGTACGGCAATACTAGCATGTGACGTCACAATTTAATCAACTCAATGAAAATACTTTTTTCAATTTTAATGCAACCAAAAATCGTAATTTACAGGTAATTAAAAATTAATTAAGTTTTTAAGACCAGAAAGAAGTGTCTTTTTAAAATAGTTGTGCTTTAGAATTATTGGGAAATGGTGTCAAATACCCAATTATCCCATGAACATGTTGTCCTTATTAGAGTTCCCAACGATAAGGTATAAATTACAAAGACTCGTTTATCCCATTTCCAATCGCCGCCAAATCACTATAAACACGACGTAAATCACTTTATCAATTAACCGTGGAGATAGCAAACAAGGGTTAGCGAGATAAAACTATTTATTTCAGTGTTTCTCAAACTTTTGTAATGGTAGTTGTTAAACTTTGACTTGAGTGTTTTTGAGCCGGTTCAAGCGCTGCCAATGATTTATTCTAATTATGTGCTAACTTTTTTTATTATTAAAATATTTATTAATTACCGTAATTTTGAATTAGTAACTCTAAAATCGGGGCAGAGTAGGACCAGTCGCTATGGAAATCCTTAGGGGAGGCCTTTGTGTAAGCAGTAGATGTCATTTTGAAACGAACGAACGAAAGTTTGAGAAACGTATTTAATTAAAAATAGTATTTAATTACAAAATAATATATTATTATGTAATTGTAAATGTATTGAAATCGGTACGTCCACTTATAAATACGGAAATGTTACATGAAAACGCTGTACGAGTATAACCAGGCCTATTCATCTCCGCGAGTTTACATCGAAAACAAAACACGCACGATGGCCCACCTACAGGATACTATTCGACAAGGCCTCACATACGAGCGAACATTGACTCACGCACGCGTATTCTTGTGTATGATGGAAGAAAACAAAGAGGATGGTGTACTAAATACTGTGCAGTATTTAACTGCCTAAATAATAAAAAACACAGAATGTACTTTTTTAAGTTGCCTCAAGACACTGAGAGGTAAATAAGTTTCGTTTCGTTTCAGCCAAATGACGTCCACTGCTGGACAAAGGCCTCCCCCAAGGTTTTCCACAATGAACGGTCCTGCGCTGCCGGTTAATATTATTCATGATAATTCATGCTAAATCATGTATTTTCTCCGCCATTTTCCGCAGTGTGGCACCTCACGTCACATCATTTTACCGAAGTCAGCCCTACAGGTGCCTATAGCTTCGGCGCAGTGCCGATCACTGACGTTCGTCAACAAAATGGTGCTTGACTCTTGAGACAGGCTAAATTGCACCATATTGTGAATGTCATTGAGCATACATTTTTTTAAATACTAATAATATGTAGGTATTTTATGCTCTAAACTAATGCCCGTTTTCACCATCAATCCCTTAAGCGTTTGCTAACTAGACATCACTTTGGTTAAACGATCGCCTAAACTGNATTTTATTGGGAATATCTTACGTATTTCACAGAAACAAATGAAATAAAAGTAAAACTAAGAAATAGTTGACCAAAACTGATGTCTTTTTGTATTTTTGAGTTATTATTAAAGACAAAAAAGATATTTGGGCTATTATGTAATCTGTAGTTTGGGTGCATAATGTAATTCCTTTGCCTTAAAAAAAGAAATGTCAAGATGACTGCTGCACCACACTAATACAATATGAAAAATAAAAATGTACAATGTGTACATATTGATTTTGATAGATATTTTGTTGAGTTCTGTGTGTAGTTTTGTACGATTTAACGATAAAAACGACAATGGAAAAAAGAAATGAAGCAAAATTTTTCCCTCAAGGAAAAAGATAAATTGGTTTACTTGCCCACAAGGATACTGTACAAGCACGTCAGCATCGACCGCGACCTACGTGCTAGCCGACTGGCTCATGAACTCTCAACGTGCACCGTAGCGTAGGCACTCTACACCGACGGCACATTGGACTGGACACATTGAATTGTGTAAATCTTGTATATAGCAATAGCATAACAGTAATAAACCAGATATCAACCGTCCGCGTTGTGTTTCATTTACCCCCACTGAGGCCAAGAAAGCCTTAGTGCAGCCCTCCTTCCTATCAAATCTTTATTATATCTAATTATAAGGTATTGTTAGGGCTCTAGGGACTACAAACGAAGCCAGAAATATAGCTTGGTTATGAGATAAGTTATGAGTGACCAAAACCTACTATCTATACCGTATGTAATCCTGTCTCACTCTATAATATTTTTATGTAGCCGCCTGAATAAACTTGAGTGAAAAAGTGTTTCCACTGTCTCAATTGCATAAAAAGCTTCAAAAAAATCATTTCATTCAGTTTCCATTTTGCCGAATAGGCGTGATTGACAATATATAACTGTCACCTGACACTTAGGCGGCCGAAAATCGGGCCCCTGTTTTAAAGTGCTCCCATAAGGCCTAAGGTGTCCCTTATGTGTTGATGAAAACGAAATTCCTGTTAGGTATTACCTAATATTTCATAAAGGTCGCTTTAAAATTAGGGATTGATGGTGAAAACGGGCATAAGCCACGTAAAGTAGAGTGAAAGTTTGATATTTTTGAGGTATAGTTAGGCAAACACAATAAATTAACCTTCATAGCCCCCTAAAAGGGGCAATTAAACTAAATTTTGAGAACTGCAGTTTATTTGAACGTGGTTCGCTCGCTTTGTTCGGGGAAAGTCAACACTCGCTTTTTCAACTTAAGCTGTTAATTGGGACCTGCGTCCAATCGCCGCTAGAACTGCTTTGTCTATGGCCAAACTAATTGAGCGTTTTTGTGAACGATTTTGCAATAAATAAACCTTTTTTTTACAGTTGCAAGTGTGCAGACAACGGCATCCAGCTAAGCACTTTACTTTCTTGCTAGCGGCCGCCCGCGAATTCGTACGCGTGGATCCAGCTTTACCCCCTTAGGGGTGGAGTTTCGTAAAATCCGTTCTTGGTGAGCATCTACGTTCTAAAAGGAACCCCCATGCATAATTTGAGACTCCGAGCACTTGTAGCTTCTGAGATTTTGTGATGAATGAGTCAGTCAATCAGTGACCTTTCGCTTTTATAAGTAGATATAGATTAACTGAGTAGCTATCGATAGGATTCGAACCCGCTACTGAAGTTTTAGTCCAGTATATAAACCACCAGTATTAGTTACATACTTACGTAACTTATTAAAAAAAATATCTCTATAAATATTTTTTAAATTTGTATTTACTCTGATTCGATTCCCACCTTAGGCAGTTCGGTTTCTTCAAGTCATTTTAAAAACACCAGTATTACAGTTAAGCTCTTGTTAATATTGTTTTCAAGATTTAAAACGTAATCTCAACAGTTTTCCAGCTCTTAATATCTAATTAAATCCCAAAATCATGTGTAGACTTCACGTACACTCGGTGTTGCCATTAATTATGAGCCCGAGAGCAATCTAAAAATAAGTATGCTACTCCAAACGTTTTAAAATTACCCGCACGATATTAAAAATGAATACACAGCAAATCAGACTAAGTACGAGTACAAATAATTTGATGCAAAATGGCCATAAGTATCGGGCAATACACATAAAACAAGACCAAGTAAATATAGGATTGTAATAGCAAGGTTCTGGAGTGGAGGCCACGTACCGGAAAGCGCAGCGTGGACCGACGACATCATAAAGGTAGCAGGAAGGCGCTGGATGCAGGCCGCTACCAACCAGTCATCATGGAAGTCATTGGGGTAGGCCTATGTTCAGCAGTGGACGTGACGTCCTATGATTGAAATCGATGGGTGCCGGGAATAAAGCCACAATCGACAAAACAGGAGTTTCTGGAGTAACATTTAATGTGAATAAGGTGTTACAATATACCATAAAAAAAGGTAGAAATACATATTGCCGCTTCATACATTGAAAGTCGGTTCCGTAAGAGTCCATTGTGGTTTTATTCCGGTAAAAAGTGTGCAATTACCTAATCAAACAGCAATAGTGTATTGCAGCCTCGGGCGCTGATCTGAAGGATACAGTAATAGCCGTTTGCTTGTAGAAGATTTAAATAAATAGTTTTAAAATTGTATATGGCACGATTATTCCGGTCAACAAATTTTAAATGATGAATGGGAATAACGATTCAATATCCATAGTGCTTTTGGTAAATCAGGCAGTTTCAAAGATAAAATTCTGAAAAAAATTCAAAAGGTGTATCTAGGGACCCGCAGTTTACTAAAATCACTTAATCGGAAAACTGCTGCTATGGCTATTGCGGCTTTATTCCAGGCACCCATCGAAATGATGATGATGATGATGATGATGATGAATAGTATAAGGTAAACTTTCAGTCTCCACCTCCTTTTCAAAGAACGATACGCCAACCTAACTGTGAAAATTACTTATTTACCCCCAACGATATACTGAAGGTGTGCATTATGATAAAATGTTTATAAGTTTGTGGGCGGTAAATTCAGTGACCATTTGACCGAGTTCGTACAAAGGTAGGTACACTTATTTCTGAACGCCTATATTTCATCCCCAGAATATTTATGGGTTTCGAGGAATATGCTGTTATTTTTGGGAAACCTAAATCTACGTATGTGTTTGGTAAAGTTTCTTACATAAATGGCACTTTTATGTAAGAGGACTAATTTTTGTTGGATATTTATAAATGTGGAGCTCATCGAGTGATGATGTTGAGTAACGAATGTCGGAAGAAAATATTGTTAAGTAATTGGTTGCTGAGAGACGAGAGACAAACGACGAGTAAGGTGTAATTTTTGTAAAGTTATTGGAAAAGAAAATGACCCTTTTTACGGGAAAACCTGTCTGTTTCTTTGTTATGTCCCACATTATTAAACAGATTGGCAAGGTAACGCTCGCTTAAAGCGTCCTACGTTCCTCCGATCACGATCAACGAATCGGCCAGTCCGAAACCCTCACTTCAAACCTTACCGAACTATTTAGAAAATATGGATTGAATTTAAGTTATAGCTTACGTGCTATGCCGTACAATATTTCTAGAGACATTTATGACGCCCACTGAATCGCTTGAAGATCCTGTCAAAAGATATTCTCTAAAACCATTCAAATAGCCTCAGCAGAAACGTCACGTCTTCATAGCATCAAAACCGTTAATATCCATTATAAGCCAGGGACTGTCTTCCACACCCTGGCTCAAGATCCATTTGTCAAAGTCTAGTGGTAGATTTATTACTATTATTGTTGTTAGCCCACAGTCCCAGTGACCTGGAGACCTTGAATGGTGGAGAAACATGCACTTTGACCAGCTCTGAGCATCTTTAGAAGGGCTTAGGGGATGGGTGACCGAATAATTTTTGATTTTCTTTCAATATGACTTTGTGCAGATTGCTCAGATATATAGTGTCATGTAAAATAGCGTACAAATAAATGGCTGGAAGTTTTAAGTAATGCCAAAAAAAAAAGTAGGTAATGATTAAAATGTTGAGAAGAGGTTTTGTTTAAAGCATGTTTAGAGCAAGAGTATTTTTAAGCGCACCTAAATTAGGTAAGTAGACCTCGAAGCTCTCTTGTTACTTGAGCTAATTTGCTTAAACGCACCTAAAAAGTGCGCTTTAGGTGCGCTTTGAGGGATAAAAATTATTTCTTTCTCTTCCCTTGAGTTTCTGTAAAGATGTGGCACTTTACTAAAACCTCTGGCGAGGCTTTTAAGTGTTTTTAATCTTTTGTCTCTTATGAATTAAATCCAAATTAACTTACACCCGTATTCACAAACATTACTTTGAGGACTCATAGTGCGCGTGGATGCACAGGGTCCCAAAAACCTATTCATAGACGATACTTCAGTGGTGACAAGCACTATGCGTCCCTTAGAATGAACGCAAAGCTAAGGTAGCCAGGGAGCTGTATTACGCAACGCATAGTGTCTATTTACGTCAAAATTTTTAGGTTATTCTCGTTTTTGAGGTTTGTTTGCTTTATGTATTCGATTAATATTATCTTACAATGGATTACAGTAGTGAAGAAGAATTTGATAATTATATCAATGAGCAAAGTAGAATAAGTACCAGAAAAGTGATACGGGATTCCCAAAATCCCTTTAATTATTACAATTCAGACGAATTTAGTTTAGGTTTTTCAATGATGGGGTACTTTTCATACTTTTACCACTGATAAAAGAAGACCTGAGGAAATTAACTGCGAGGAGGCCTTCCAGTGCCACCTACATAATGTATCAGTTGCTAGTGGCAAATAAAACATAAAATTTTTAATAAAGTTTTATTTTCATCAATCTTCAATGTCTAATTTAATTTTATGTATTTGTAAATCATAAAGCTTTTTTTCATGTTCTAACAAATTGTTTTCTCTATCTATCCATATTTTTTCTTTTTGTAGCCCCAACTCGTGCAAAGCCTGGG
>NW_021130800.1:0-596 GCF_004193835.3 Ostrinia furnacalis | reverse complement strand
TATGGACGGCCCCAAAGACAGCAGCAGGCAACGAATTCCAGTCCCTAGCTGGTCGCATTATAAAAGAGTCATCGAAACGCTTAGTGCGAGCTGGTGGAATGTCAACAACATATGGATGGTACGCTAACCTGCGAACTGCGAACCACGCTGGTATGCGACTCTCCCAAACCTCCCCGCATTCGCCCTATCCATACCAGAGCATCGATGTGACGTCACGGCTCACTATGGAGCGAAATTGCGATTTATGGACATAGCGATTGTTTTCACAATTTCTATTTGAAAAAATTACCAGATACTTTTACTTACTTTAATTTTCATTTTTTGGAACCTCATAACTTCTGAACGGGCAACTTTGGGCGCGCGCTGTTTTTGCAGGATTATAGTCAACAAGCCATAGAACAAGGCTCAAGTAGTTTCAAAGCAAAATCTGTTAAGGCTTAGTCGAAATCGACCACTTTATGTTTCATTCCATACAACGAAAATGGAAAATATTTTTTTCCAGCCAAACTATTAGTTTTAGAGAAAAACGTTCGTAATATTTATTCATCAGAATAACATACCCTATCGATAGGTATTTTTTTTAAACAGAAATTGTG
>NW_021130798.1:0-1485 GCF_004193835.3 Ostrinia furnacalis | reverse complement strand
TTTCCAGCATACATGATTTTATTTTGCAAAGATGGTTCCATCTAATCGTCGTCTTTCGTTTATAGTCGATGTTATTTTATTTTTCCGTTTACGTATTCCACTGCCATGCTGTCCACCAACAACTTCCTTTAATGCATTAAGTGCATTTTCCTTCACATCCGGCAACATATTCATTGCTTGGTTCTTGATTGATTCTTTAAATGACTGCTTCTTGCTTATAACATCATCAACAGTTTTAAGTGCTGCTCGCCCCACCGACTTTGCAATTGGAAGTCCAAATTTCTGCAAAATTGGAATTGCAAAACGTCCAATTCTATGCAACCAATTTCCACCACCTTGCTGACTACCGATAAAATATGGCAAGTCTCCACCCATTTGTGGACGACTATACATTGTGATAATAGCTCGATCAACCATTTCAATAATATTTCTAGTTGTATTCAAATTGTTTATACTTGTCGAAAATGTAGAGTTAAACTTGTTTTTGATCCATAAGGAAAATCAATCAATCTTCCAGCATCATCACGTATGTTTACTTCAATTTTGTTGATGGAAGATGATGAAACAGGTAAATACATTGGATTTTCAAGTCTTACATGTACAACATCACCAAATGAATGCTTGTTACTATCAACCCATATACTCCTCAAAAGTGGCACGCGTACATTACCAACCAGAATTGGATCAACTATTGATGAGTAAATATATAGTTGTCTGATACCGCCAATTAATAACGGTCTTATGCAAACCCTTTACTTGTTCTGTACTAGACTTGAAGAATTTTGCAGAAGAAAGACCAAGTATTAGCGAAAGACTTTCATCAAATGATACATATTCAACATTATCCAGTAATTTAAACATGACCAGTCCATTTTGAATCTATAACAAATTCTTTAAATATTTTGTGGCATAATGTTACCAATGATGTAACCAGATTATCCAGATCTGTAACCATTAAATCACTTTCAAATTCAAAATAATTGATTTCTGTTTTGATTTCAGTAAATTTTAATTTAACAGCAGTTTTGGCAATATTATCCATCATTTTAGTATCTGATTCGATAAATGAGTCCATCGGTTTGTTTTTCGTCTTTTGCGAATTAAACCCCAGTAACCGAGCATCAAACAATGAATTAAACTCCAATTCCATATTGCAATCGGGTTTGATAATTATTTTCTTTTCACCATTAATACTGATTTCACAATTCTTTTTATTTTTCAATCCAGAAACAACAGGCTTTTCCATTGTTTAATCTCAACATTAACATTTTCTTCAATTTCTTTTATTTTAGCCTTTCCTTCCTCAATAATATTAAACTTTAAATTTAAAGATATTTATGGAATATTTTCCAGAATTAACTGCTCATCAGATTCAATAACAGCAACTAATGGCTTCTTATTTTTGATATTGATTAAATTGAATCCAAAGTTTTTATCATCTGATAACGATTTAAACTCCATTTCTACTTGGCAATCTGTTTTTAA